>NC_057796.1:242922189-242934825 GCF_018294505.1 Triticum aestivum | reverse complement strand
TTCCATAAACACTCCGAGTGAAGAGCAGCCCTCTCACTCGGGGGCTTAGCTGCGATCCCACACTCGCCTAAGTTCCAAAAACACTCCGAGTGAAGAGCAATCCTCTCACTCGGGGGCTTAGCTACGACCCCGTACTCGCCTAAGTTACAAAAATACTCCGAGTGAAGAGCAGCCCTCTCACTCGGGGGCTTAGCTGCGACCCCGTACTCGCCTAAGTTACAAAAATACTCCGAGTGAAGAGCAGCCCTCTCACTCGGGGGCTTAGCTACGACCCCGCACTCGCTTAAGTTCCAAAAACACTCCGAGTGAAGAGCAATCCTCCCACTCGGGGGCTTAGCTGTGACCCCGTACTCGCCTAAGTACAACGTATGGTTGCACTCGGAGCTACGCCACAAGTACAATGTCTATTCCGAGTGAAGAGCGATCCTCTCACTTGGAGATTCAGCTGTGATTCCCAATTGCCCGATTCAAGAAATTTGAAGAAGATAAAGAACAAAGCAACTGCATTCAAAAGAAATAGCCAAGATTTAGATAAATCTGGCAAGGTTCGGAATCACCAGCAGGATTATGCGAGCACCAAGCCCGAAAGAGTTTTAAACGATTACAGGATCACTTGGCATTCCGAGGCAAATAAAAGCAAGTTATCAAGTTTTCACTCGGCAGGAGGAGGACTTGCTGGCTCGACAAATCTATCAAGGTCGGTGCCGTCTGCAATGCGAGTAGCAGCGTCGATGAAGGTCTCCATGAAGAATTGGAATTGGAGCTTATTGGTGTTGGCAACCTTGAGACCCGCCAGCTTCTCTTCTTTGACTTCCTTGCAATGAACACGGACCAGCGACAGAGCCACGTCAGCACCGCAGCGAGCAGATGACTTCTTACACGCATGCACTCACTCAGGGATGCCATTGAGTCGAGTCATCAATGACTCGAGATCATTCTGGAACATCGCACCTAGCCAGAGCTCCGTGTCGATCCGTGACACTGCCACTTTCAGTCGAGCAAGGTACTCCAAAACACCGACGAGGTGGGATTCTAGTCGCAGCACATTCATGGCAGCTTCGTCCTTGATGGGAGAATTGTTAGGGTCCAAACTTGTTTTGATCCGCTTGGTTTCTTCCTCAAAGTTCTAATAGAATTCTGCACACACAACAAGTGTTGAAGTGACAGTAACATAATAGAAAAGTTCTCTGTAGCCCGTCGGATAAAGAAAAGAACCTTCAAGCATGAGGAACATCTTCTTGGCAAGACCTCCCAGATAAGTTTCCAGATCTGTCGGCGCCTAGGAATGGGGGTACCCAGACTTGCCTGCCTGTGGCCCAGGGTGTGGCTCCACCAACGGCCTGGTACGACCCATCTTGATCAGCAACTACTCAAGACCCTCGCGAGGGGCCAAGCCTCGCGAGGCAGACGACGCAAGACCTCCTTAGGGGCAGCCTCGCTAGGCTGGCTCCCGAGGAGCGGAGATATCTATGCAAGGGGCACCTCGCGAGGTGCACGTGATGTGAGCCATGACGACCAAGGCGAGGCGGGCGCCAGCGGGCGCAGAGTACTCGTTGCCTCTTTGGTGCTAAAGGGGCAAGCGCAGGCGAGGATTCCCGAGGCGTCAGGCAAAGGTTTCCATATTGGTGAAACAAGACCAAGACCAGCAGGACGGCAGGACAGAGGTCACCGTAGAGCCCACGACGGCGTCACCACCAGAGCCTTTGGTAGGCGAAGACCACCTTTTGTCAGGATAGCTTGTACTAGTTGTCTCCCTTCGAAATTGGCCGTTGTGGGATCCCTTCCCGCCTAATATTTGGGAAGAGGACCAGGGCCTCTATAAATAGGACTAGCCACCACCTTAGCAGGGGACAGATCATTCAGACCGTCCTCACAAACACAAGCTCACCGAGCTCAAGAACACCTCTCCTCAGGAGGTTGGTCATCCCTTGTACTGTTCATCCTCAACCTACAAGGCAATCCACCACACCATACTGGAGTAGGGTATTACACCACCACGGTGGCCCGAACCAGTATAAACTCTCGTGTCTCTTGTTCCTTGGGTTCGGCGAGCTAGGCCTTGAGATCGTTGCGAGAGCGAGCTAGGAAGAGAGAGATCTTCGTGCGCACCCTAGTGTTCAAACCTCAAGGGTTTGCCGGAACCCAGAATCCGATATTTGGCGTGCCAGGTAGGGATGCGCTGAAGCCTTTCTTCCGTCGATCGGCGCTCCGTTGCTCCGTCGGATCCATGGCTGACGCTCGCCGAGCCCGTGCTGAGCACCGCGCCGCCCTCGCTGCTCGCATCGCTCAGACGGCGCCCGTCGGCGGACCTCCCCGCCGTTTTCCATCACCCGTGCTAGCGGACCTCCCCGCCATTCACCATCACCCGCTGCCAACACCGCCACCGGCCTTGTAGGGAAAGAGCAGCAAGCTTCATCGCTGCACCCCTCTGTGCGGCGGGACGGACGCACCGCCACTCTGTCGCTGATCCCGGCCGGCTCGTCGTCCCATGCTCGTCGCGCGCCCACGGACGCGCAGGCTGCGCTGCTGATGGCACGCTTGCTCCTGCGCTACCGCCCAGTCGATGACCTCTACGACGACTGGCTCGACCGCATCGCCGAGCTTGTCAGCGCCGCTGGTGTCGGTGTCAAAACCGACGGATCTCGGGTAGGGGGTCCCGAACTATACGTCTATGGCGGATGGTAACAGGAGGCGGGGGACACAATGTTTACCCAGGTTCGGGCCCTCTCGATGGAGGTAATACCCTACTTCCTGCTTGATTGATCTTGATGATATGAGTATTACAAGTGTTGATCTACCACGAGATCGTAGAGGCTAAACCTTAGAAGCTAGCCTATGATTATGATTGTTGTTGTCCTACGGACTAAACCCTCCGGTTTATGTAGACACCGGAGGAGGCTAGGGTTACACAGAGTCGGTTACAAGGGAGAAGATCTACATATCCGATTTGCCAAGCTTGCCTTCCACGCAAAGGAGAGTCCCATCCGGACACAGGACGAAGTCTTCGATCTTGTATCTTCATAGTCCAACAGTCCGACCAAAGTATATAGTCCGGCAGTCCGAGGACCCCCTAATCCAGGACTCCCTCAGCTGGGGGCTCTCCTGCACCGTCTCTTTCGCTACCACGACCACCTCTAGCAGCGGGCGACGTCGCCCACAGAGTGCCTCCACCACCACCCATCAAGACGCTGCCATCGCACCAAGACGCGCGGTCCCGCGGCGTGACCCGCCACGCCGGGCGCCCGTGCACGAAGAAGGAAGCTGCCAAGAAGTCCCTCGGCCGCAAGAAAACGCTCCTGCGCTCCCAGCACCACTACGTCAAGACCGCACGCCGCCTACTGCGGCGGCGCGTGGATATCAAGATCAGCCTCCGCCTCCACGACGGGCCCCGGTGACCACAGCAGGCTGCCATGCCTTCACTCCCGAACTGTGCAGCATCGTCTGGCCCGGCAAGTACAAGCCGGACCTGCCTCCGCGCTACGACGGCACTGCCGACCCCACGGAGTTCCTGCAGCTCTACGAGCGAAGCATCGAGGCGGCCAACGGCGATAAGAAGGTCATGGCAAATTGGTTCCCCATGGCCCTCAAGGATGGCACGCGCTCGTGGCTCCTGAACCTGCCAGCGGGATCGATCTCCTCCTGGGGCGAGATGCGCGAGCATTTCGTCGCCAACTTCCAGGGCACTCGCGACCGCCCGCCGGTCGCGGGTGACCTGCGGCGCATCAAGCAGCAGCCAGGGGAAACTCTGCAGAAGTACATCCAACGCTTCAACAACGTTCGCCTTAAGATCCCCAAGGTGACGGACGAAGCCATCATCTCCGCGTTCTCTAATGGCGTCCGCGACGTCAAGATGAAGGAAGAGCTCGCCATCCACGAAGAACTATGCACGACCCTGGAGATGTTCAACATGGCGACCAAGTGCGCAAGGGCTGAGGAAGGGCGCCTTTCCCTCCTCGAGCTCCCAGCTGCCAATCAGGAGGACAAGAAGGCCAAGATCAAGGACGTAAGCGCAAGGGAGCTGCCGTGCTCGTGGCAGAGCCAGAGATGAAGCGCAGCTGCGACCACCCCGAGTCTTCCAAGGCCAATGATGTCTACTATGCAACCTTTTTCTTGTAGACGTTGTTGGGCCTCCAAGTGCAGAGGTTTGTAGGACAGTAGCAAATTTCCCTCAAGTGGATGACCTAAGGTTTATCAATCCGTGGGAGGCGTAGGTTGAAGATGGTCTCTCTCAAACAACCCTGCAACCAAATAACAAAGAGTCTCTTGTGTCCCCAACACACCCAATACAATGGTAAATTGTATAGGTGCACTAGTTCGGCGAAGAGATGGTGATACAAGTGCAATATGGATGGTAGATAAAGGTTTTTGTAATCTGAAAATATAAAAACAGCAAGGTAACTAATGATAAAAGTGAGCGTAAACGGTATTGCAATGCTAGGAAACAAGGCCTAGGGTTCATACTTTCACTAGTGCAAGTTCTCTCAACAATAATAACATAACTGGATCATATAACTATCCCTCAACATGCAACAAAGAGTCACTCCAAAGTCACTAATAGCAGAGAACAAACGAAGAGATTATGGTAGGGTACGAAACCACCTCAAAGTTATTCTTTCTGATTGATCTATTCAAGAGTCCGTAGTAAAATAACACGAAGCTATTCTTTCCGTTCGATCTATCATAGAGTTCGTACTACAATAACACCTTAAGACACAAATCAACCAAAACCCTAATGTCACCTAGATACTCCAATGTCACCTCGAGTATCCGTGGGTATGATTATACGATATGCATCACACAATCTCAGATTCATCTATTCAACCAACACAAAGAACTTCAAAGAGTGCCCCAAAGTTTCTACCGGAGAGTCAAGACAAAAACGTGTGCCAACCCCGATGCATAAGTTCACGAGGCACGGAACCCGGAAGTTGGTCACCAAAACATACATCAAGTGAATCACGTGATATCCCATTGTCACCACAGATAAGCACATGCAAGACATACATCAAGTGTTCTCAAATCCTTAAAGACTCAATCCGATAAGATAACTTCAAAGGGAAAACTCAATCCATTACAAGAGAGTAGAGGGGGAGAAACATCATAAGATCCAACTATAATAGCAAAGCTCACGATACATCAAGATCGTATCACCTCAAGAACACGAGAGAGAGTCAAACACATAGCTACTGGTACATACCCTCAGCCCTGAGGGTGAACTACTCCCTCCTCATCATGGAGAGCGCCGGGATGATGAAGATGGCCACCGGTGAGGGTTCCCCCCTCCGGCAGGGTGCCGGAACAGGGCCCCGATTGGTTTTTGGTGGCTACAGAGGCTTGCGGCGGCGGAACTCCCGATCTATTCTGTTCCACGATGTTTTAGGGTATATGGATATATATAGGCGAAAGAAGTCGGTCAGGGGAGCCACGAGGGGCCCACGAGGGTGGGGGCGCTGATACGTCTCCAACGTATCTATAATTTTTGATTGCTCCATGTTATATTATCTTCTGTTTTGGACATTATTGGGCTTTAATATTCACTTTTATATTATTTTTGGGACTAATCTATCATATCTATCCTCCTATATATACCTAGGTACCCCCAAATGATCAGATACGGAGCCACAAACCTAATTCCACCGCCGCAGCCTTCTGTACCCACGAGATCCCATCTTGGGGCCTGTTCCGGAGCTCCGCCGGAGGGGGCATCCATCACGGAGGGCTTCTACATCAACACCATATCCTCTCCGACGAAGTGTGAGTAGTTTACCTCAGACCTTCGGGTCCATAGTTAGTAGCTAGATGGCTTCTTCTCTCTTTTTGGATCTCAATACAATGTTCTCCCCCTCTCTCATGGAGATCTATTCGATGTAATCTTCTTTTGTGGTGTGTTTGTTGAGACCGATGAATTGTGGGTTTATGATCAAGTTTATCTATGAACAATATTTGAATCTTCTGAATTCTTTTATGTATGATTGGTTATCTTTGCAAGTCTCTTTGAATTATCAGTTTGGTTTGGCCTACTAGATTGATCTTTCTTGCAATGGGAGAAGTGCTTAGCTTTGGGTTCAATCTTGCGGTGTCCTTTCCCAGTGACAGTAGGGGCAGCAAGGCACGTATAGTATTGTTGCCATCGAGGTTAACAAGATGTTTTTTTTATCATATTGCATGAATTTATCCCTCTACATCATGTCATCTTGCTTAAGGCGTTACTCTGTTCTTATGAACTTAATACTCTAGATGCATGCTGGATAGCGGTCGATGTGTGGAGTAATAGTAGTAGATGCAGGCAGGAGTCGCTCTACTTGTCTCGGACGTGATGCCTATATACATGATCATACCTAGATATTCTCATAACTATGCTCAATTCTGTCAATTGCTCAACAGTAATTTGTTCACCCACCGTAAAATACTTATGCTCTTGAGAGAAGCCACTAGTGAAACCTATGGCCCCCGGGTCTATCTTCATCATATTAATCTTCCAACACTTAGTTATTTCCGTTGCTTTTTACTTTGATTTTATTTTACTTTGCATCTTTATCATAAAAATACCAAAAATATTATCCTATCATATCTATCAGATCTCATTCTCGTAAGTGACCGTGTAGGGATTGACAACCCCTTATCGCGTTGGTTGCGAGGATTTATTTGTTTTCTGTAGGTACGAGGGACTCGCGCGTAGCCTCCTACTGGATTGATACCTTGGTTCTCAAAACTGAGGGAAATACTTACGCTACTTTGTTGCTTCACCCTTTCCTCTTCAAGGGAAAACCAACACAGTGCTCAAGAGGTAGCAGGCGCGCCCAGGGGGGCAGGCGCGCCTCCCTGCCTCGTGGCCACCTCGAAGCTTCCTTGACTTCAACTCCAAGTCTCCTGGATCACGTTCGTTCCAAAAATCACGCTCCCGAAGGTTTCATTCCGTTTGGACTCCGTTTGATATTCCTTTTCTGCGAAACACTGAAAAAGGGAAAAAACAGAAACTGGCGCTGGGCTCTGGGTTAATAGGTTAGTCCCAAAAATAATATAAAAGTGTTTAATAAAGCCCATAAACATCCAAAATAGACAATATAATAGAATGAATACCTCATAAATTATAGATACATTGGAGACGTATCAGCATCCCCAAGCTTAATTCCTACTCGTCCTCGAGTAGGTAAATGGTAAAAGAAATAATTTATGAAGTGTGAATGCTAGCAGGTGCACAAGTTTGATCAATGATAATTTCAATCACCTTTTCTAGCATCATAACAGTAGCTCATCTCATAAAGCTTCTCATGATCAAGTAACAAGCTATTCACATGTAAAGTATAGATCATAAACTTTCTTGAAAACTAACAAACCGTGTTATCAGACATCAAACAATTACAATTCATCTTATTTTCAGGAAGTGTCTATGTCAGAGCTTTGATTTAGCAAACTCCACATACTCAACTATCATTTAGTCTTTCGCAATTGCTAACACTCACGCGATATTTATGAGTTCAAAGTTTTAATCAGACACAGAGAAAGATAGGGGCTTATAGATTCGCCTCCCAACCTTTTACCTCAAGGGTAATGTCAACAATAATAGCTCATGATGCCTTACATCCAATTGGATATATATATCAGAATCTTTCCAACACAATGTGCTTGCAAAAGGATAAAATGTAAAAAGAAAAGGTGAAGATCACCATGACTCTTGCATAAGGTAAAAGACAAGAATAAAAGATAGGCCCTTCACAGAAGGAAGCAGAGGTTGCCATGCACTTTTATAGTTGGATGCACAAAATCTTAATGCGAGGGAACGTCGCTTTATATTGCCACTTGTGATAGGGACCTTTATTATGCAGTCCGTCGCTTTTATTGCTTCCATATCACAAGATCGTATAAAGCTTGTTTTCTCCACACTAAAAGATCATACATATTTAGAGAGCAATTTTTATTGCATGCACCGATGACAACTTACTTGAAGGATCTTACTCAATCCATAGGTAGGTATGGTGGACTCTCATGGCAATACTGGTTTAAGGGATGTTTGGAAGCACAAGTAGTATCTCTACTTGGTGCGAAGAATTTGGCTAGCATGAGGGGGAAAGGCAAGCTCAACGTGTTGGGCGATCCATGACAATATACTTTATTTCGGATATAAGAAATCATAACTCATTACGTTGTCTTCCTTGTCCAACATCAACCTTTTAGAATGTCATGTTCTAATGAGTGCTCACAATTACAAAAGATGTCCAAGATAGTATATTTATATGTGAAATCTCTCTTCCTTCAATATTCTTTCACGAATTGTTCAAGTGACCAATACAATGCTTGCTAACCTTCAAGAAATTTACCACCTCTACTTCTTATATGTAAAGTCATTACTCCCCATGGGATAAGCATATGAAACATGTATAATTTCAGATTTATGATATTCAATTCATTCAACCATTTACTCATAGGATATAAGTGAAGCACACGAGTAAATGACAAACTACTCCAAAAAGATATAAGTGAAGATCAATGAGTAGTTAAATAATTATTTAGCTATGTGAAGACTCTCCCATTTAATAATTTCAGATCTTGGGATATTATTCAAACAGCAAGCAAAACAAAATAAAACGACATTTCAAGGATAGCACTCATCATGTGAATAAGCAAAAACTTAGGCTCAACCGATACTAACTGATAATTGTTGAAGAAGAAAGGTGGGATGCCTACTGGGGCATCCCCAAGCTTAGATGCTTGAGACTTTTTGAAATATTATCTTGGGGTGCCTTGGGCATCCCCAAGCTTGAGCTTTTGTGTCTCCTTAATTCCTCTCATATCACGGTTTCCTAAATCTCGAAAGCTTCATCCACACCAAACTTGACAAGAACTCATGAGATAAGTTAGTATAAACCAATGCAAAAACCTTATCATTTTCTACTGCAACAAATCACTAAAATTATTATTCAACATTGCATACTAAATGCCTCTGCATATTTAATACTCCTATCCTCAAATAGAATCATTAAACCAGCAAACATATGCAAACAATGCAAACATAACAGCAATCTGCCAAAACAGTACAGTCTGTAAAGAATGCAAGATTCATCATACTTCTCTAACTCCAAACATTATGAAATTCTACCACACTGTAGAAAATTTATTAGATCTCAATATGCAAAAAGTTTCAACATTTTATCATATTCTGAATTTTCTAGGGAATTTTTGCAACAGCGGTAAACTTTCTGTTTTGAAACAGCAACATGTATACTTGCAAAACAAGCATGGTAAAGGCTATCCTTGACATTTTTATTGAAAATAGAGATGCAAAACATTATTCTAAATAACAGCAAGCAAATACTAACAAAATAAAATGACGCTCCAAGCCAAACACATATCATGTGGTGAATAAAAATATAGCTCCAAGTAAAGTTACCGATGAACAAAGACGAAAGAGGGGATGCCATCCGGGGCATCCCCAAGCTTAGGCTCTCGGTTATCCTTGAATATTACCTTGGGGTGCCTTGAGCATCCCCAAGCTTAGTCTCTTGCCACTCCTTATTCCATAGTCCATCGAATCTTTACCCAAAACTTGAAAACTTCACAACACAAAACTTAACAGAAAACTCGTAAGCTCCGTTAGTATAAGAAAATAAATCACCACTTAGGTACTGTTGTGAACTAATTCTAAATTCATATTGGTGTAATATATACTGTATTCCAACTTCTCTATGGTTCATACCCTCCGATACTACTCATAGATTCGTCAAAATAAGCAAACAACACATAGAAAACAGAATCTGTCAAAAACAGAACAGTCTGTAGTAATCTGTATCAAACGTATACTTCTGGAACTACAAAAATTCTACCAAAATAGGAAGACCTATATAATTTGTTTATTGATCTACTGCAATTGGAATCAGTATTTTATCACGTCTGGTGATTTTTAACAATTGTTTTCTGAGCAGAAAGTTTCTGATTTTTTCAGCAAGCTCAAATAACTATCATCCAAGAAGATCCTATAGGTTTTACTTGGCACAAACACTAATTAAAACATAAAACCACATCTAACCAGAGGCTATATCAAATATTTATTACTAAACAGAACCAAAAAGCAAGAAACAAAAATAAAATTGGGTTGCCTCCCAACAAGCGCTATCGTTTAACGCCCCTAGCTAGGTATGATGATTTCAATGATGCTCACATAAAAGATAAAAGATAAGAATTGAAACATAAAGAGAGCATCATGAATGATATGACTAGCACATTTAAGTTTAACCCACTTCCTATGCATAGGGATTTTGTGGGCAAACAACGTATGGGAACAATAATCAACTAGTATAGGAAGGCAAAACAAGCATAACTTTAAAACTTTTAACACATAGAGAGGAAACTTGATATTATTGCAATATGTAGAAGCATATGATCCTCTCTCATAATAATTTTCAGTAGTATTATGAATGAATTCAACCATATAACCAGCACATAAAGCATTCTTTTCATGATCTACAAGCATAGAAATTTTATTACTCTCCACATAAGGAAATTTCTTCTCATGAATAGTGGTGGGAGCAAACTCAACAAAGTAACTATCATGTGAAGCATAATCCAATTGAAAATTAAAGTCATGATAACAATTTTCATGGTTATCTTTATTCTTTATAGCATACGTGTCATCACAATAATCATCATAAATAGGAGGTATGCTTTCATCATAATAAATTTGCTCATCAAAACTTGGGGGACTAAACATATCATCTTCATCAAACATAGCATCCCCAAGCTTGTGGCTTTGCATATCATTAGCATCATGGGTATTCAAAGAATTCATACTAATAACATTGCAATCATGCTCATTATTCACATATTTTATGCCAAGCATTCTATTTAATTCTTCTTCTAGTACTTGAGCACAATTTTCCTTCCCATCATTTTCATGAAAGACATTAAAAAGATGAAGCATATGAGGCACCCTTAATTCCATTTTTTGTAGTTTTCTTTTATATACTAAACTAGTGATAAAATAAGAAACAAAAAGATTCGATTGCAAGATCTAAAGATATACCTTCAAGCACTCACCTCCCCGGCAACGGCGCCAGAAAAGAGCTTGATGTCTACTACGCAACCTTCTTGTAGACGCTGTTGGGCCTCCGAGTGCAGAGGCTTGTAGGACAATAGCAAATTTCCCTCAAGTGGATGACCTAAGGTTTATCAATCCGTGGGAGGCGTAGGTTGAAGATGGTCTCTCTCAAACAACCCTGCAACCAAATAACAAAGAGTCTCTTGTGTCCCCAACACACCCAATACAATGGTAAATTGTATAGGTGCACTAGTTCGGCGAAGAGATGGTGATACAAGTGCAATATGGATGGTAGATAAAGGTTTTTGTAATCTGAAAATATAAAAATAGCAAGGTAACTAATGATAAAAGTGAGCGTAAACGGTATTGCAATGCTAAGAAACAAGGCCTAGGGTTCATACTTTCACTAGCGCAAGTTCTCTCAACAATAATAACATAACTGGATCATATAACTATCCCTCCACATGCAACAAAGAGTCACTCCGAAGTCACTAATAGCGGAGAACAAACGAAGAGATTATTGTAGGGTAGGAAACCACCTCAAAGTTATTCTTTCTGATCGATCTATTCAAGAGTCCGTAGTAAAATAACACGAAGCTATTCTTTCCGTTCGATCTATCATAGAGTTCATACTAGAATAACACCTTAAGAAACAAATGAACCAAAACCCTAATGTCACCTAGATACTCCAATGTCACCTCGAGTATCCGTGGGTATGATTATACGATATGCATCACACAATCTCAGATTCATCTATTCAACCAACACAAAGAACTTCAAAGAGTGCCCCAAAGTTTCTACCGGAGAGTGAAGACGAAAACGTGTGCCAACCCCTATGAATAAGTTCACGAGGCACGGAACCCGCAAGTTGGTCACCAAAACATACATCAAGTGTGTAACACCCCGGATGTAACTTCCCATATTTGTAACGCCAACTCTTGCCATTTTTGGCTATGTGTTATGATATTCCCTTCGTGGTCGGGTTTTGTTTTTCGTTTTGCATTTTGTTCATGTCATGCATCTCATATCATGTCATCATGTACATTGCATTTGCATACGTGTTCGTCTCTTGCATCCGAGCATTTTCCCCGTTGTCCGTTTTGCAATCCGGCACTCCCACCTCCTCCGGCGCACCCCTCTTGTTTTCTTTTCGTGAGCGGGTGTTGAACGTTCTCGGAATGTACCGAGGCTTGCCAAGTGGCCTTGGTATACCACCGGTCAAGTTTCGTTCCATTTGGAGGTCGTTTGGTACTCCAACGGTTAACTGGGCAACCGCAATGTCCTTCTGTGTGTTGCAGCAAAACCCCCCTCCAAACAGCCCAAAACCCCTCTAAGTCTCTTCCATGCTCTAGGTCGTTCGATCACGATCGTGTGTGCGAGAACCGCACTCCATTTGGAGTCTCCTAGCTCCCTCTAGCTATATATATGTGAGTCCCCCCGAAATCTTCGCAGATCAAACCCTAGCCTCGTCCCCTCCGCGCCGCCGGACAAAACTCCCTCGCCGACGGACATGTCCGGCCGCCGCCCCGACCAGTAGTGCGCCGCCATGTCACCGACCCGTACGCCGGCCGCCGCCGAAGCCCGCGAGCCCGGGGCCGGCCCCC
>NC_057796.1:242912944-242922016 GCF_018294505.1 Triticum aestivum | reverse complement strand
ACCGTCTGCAACCGCCGACGCCGCGCCGCCGCACCCGTCCGTGCCCGAGCCGGCGCCCCTCTCCGCCCACTCCGGCCGCCCTCCTCGCCGTCCTCCCCTTCTCCCCCGTCGGCCGCCGGCCCTCTCCTCTGGCCTCCTCTCCGGCGAGTCGCGCCGCCGCCTCGGGAACCCTAGCCCGATCCCGATCCAGTCAAATGCCGAAGGTTGACTCTCCCCTCTCCCGAAATCCTCTAAGTCCTAATATTTTTACAATATGTGCACCTGTTCATCGCATCATAACTCTCTGCATATAGCTCCGTTTCGTGCGTGTAATATATCAAAATGTTCGTCTCAAGATGCTCTTCATTTTTGTCCATTGCACCATGTTCATTTGAGTTCATCTTGATGCCTAAATCTCTGGTGCAAGAGTGCTAGTTGCTGTTATCTGCTGGTACTTATCAGAACTTGAGGATTTGTTATTTTTGTTGCATTTAATGTGTGCATCTTATGAGTATAAGTTCTACATGTGTTTTGATGTATGCCATGCCATACTTACAGAGGTGTATGCCATGTATTTTTGTGATCTATGTGGTTACTAGCACAAGCATGCAAACTAGGCTTCGTGATGTTTCTGATTTCAGAGAGTAATTTTACTGCCTGTGACAGCTGTTATTTTGTTGCTATGTATCCATATGTCTACAGAGAGATCCATGCTCCTTTTGGAGATGTTCAGTAAGGAGGTTTTCTAAATATAGTTGTGATCTATCTATTAATGCCTCTGTTTGCAACTATGGAGTGCATAGCATGACTCAATCTTGCTCTACTTTTGCTATAAAATATTTCTGGCAGATTCTTAACATGATATTCAATATTTCGAAGCTTGTTGTAGTTGATCCATACATGCTATGAACTTGTTCTTGCCATGTATAGCTTCTTAAACATGTCATCTTTCTGTAGGTATGCTTGTTTTGTCATGCATTGCTTTATGATGAGTGCATCAAGCTCACTAAGATGCCTTCATATTATTGTTTCTGCCATGCTCTGTTTTCTGCCAAGTCTGAAACCTGTTAACGAAACTTGCTATGTTTACATGGTTGCCATCATATCTTATGCTCCTTTTTGGCTTATGGTCAGTAAGGGACTTTTGTCATATGCATTTAGTAGAATACTGCTATGCCTTGTTTTGCCATGTTAAGTTCCTGTATCATGTTTATTTCGTGCTCTAAACATTGCTTCCTGATGCTGTTTCAGTCATGTCCAGTAATTTCACCAAGTCTGTGAACCTGTTATCTTTTGCACTTTTGCCATGCCTGTTTGAGTCTGCTGTGGTTTGAACTAGCTGTAGTTCAGTGTTCATCTTTTGTCAAGCATCTCCTGTAGATTACTGCCATATGCTTTGTTGCTACGTTGGAGTGCTGTAGCATTGTTACTTGTTGCATTCTAAGTGCTATCATGCTGTTAATCGCAGATTCGTGTCATTCTTGTTTTGCTTGCCATTTGCAAACCGTGCATCCGTTTCCGGTGATCTTTATATCAATTTCAACCGAGATCATCTCATCTTTCTAGTGGCATGCTTGGTTTGCCAAGTTACTGCCTTGTTCATCATTTTCCTTCCGGAGCACGCATATGCATCGCATATCATATCTTGCATATCATTCATGTATTGCATCATGTTGCTTGTGCATTTCCCGTGATTGATTGTGGTTCCATTGCTTGTGTTCTTGTCTTGGGTTGAGCCAGGAGACGATTTCGTGAACGAGGAACCTGTTGAGTACGCTTACGAGGATCAAGCTTTCGACAACTCTGAGAACCTTGCAGGCAAGATGACCATACCCTCGAAATCACTTCTATCTTTGCTTTGCTAGTTGTACGTTCTATTGCCATGCTGCGCTACCTACCACTTGCTATATCATGCCTCCCATTTTGCCATGTCAAGCCTCTAACCATGCTTTCCTAGCAAACCATTGTTTGGCTAAGTTACCGCTTTTGCTCAGCCCTTCTTATAGCGTTGCTAGTTGCAGGTGAAGTTGAAGTTGGTTCCATGTTGGAACATGGATATGTTGGGATATCACAATATCTCTTATTTAATTAATGCATCTATATATTTGGTAAAGGGTGGAAGGCTCGGCCTTATGCCTGGTGTTTTGTTCCACTCTTGCCGCCCTAGTTTCTGTCATACCGGTATTATGTTCCTTGAGTTTGCGTTCCTTACGCGGTTGGGTGATTTATGGGACCCCCTTGACAGTTCGCCTTGAATAAAACTCCTCCAACAAGGCCCAACCTTGGTTTTACCATTTGCCACCTAAGCCTTTTTCCCCTGGGTTTTCGCGAGCCCGAGGGTCATCTTTATTTAAACCCCCGGGCCAGTGCTCCTCTGAGTATTGGTCCAACCTGTCAGTCGCCGGTGGCCACCAGGGGCAACTCTGGGCTCTCCTATCGGAAGCTTGGACAATCCGGTGTGCCCTGAGAACGAGATATGTGCAGCTCCTATCGGGATTTGTCGGCACATTCGGATGGCTTTGCTGGTCTTGTTTTACCATTGTCGAAATGTCTTGTAAACCGGGATTCCGAGACTGATCGGGTCTTTTCGGGAGAAGGTTTATCCTTCGTTGACCGTGAGAGCTTATGATGGGCTAAGTTGGGACACCCCTGCAGGGTATTATCTTTCGAAAGCCGTGCCCGCGGTTATGAGGCATATGGGAATTTGTTAATGTCCGGTTGTAGAGAACTTGTCACTTGACTTAATTAAAATACATCAACTGTGTGTGTAGCCGTGTTGGTCACTTCTCGGCGGAGTCCGGGAATGAACCCGGTTTGAGTTATGCATGAACGTAAGTAGGAGATCAGGATCACTTCTTGTTCACTCCTAGCTTCTCGACCGTTGCGTTGCTTCTCTTCTCGCTCTCATTTGCGTATGTTAGCCACCATATATGCTTAGTGCCTGCCGCAGCTCCACCTTTATTACACCATCCTTTCCTATAAGCTTAAATAGTCTTGATCTCGCGGGTGTGAGATTGCTGAGTCCTCGTGACTCACAGATTCTACCAAAACAGTTGCAGGTGCCGACGATGCCAGTGCAGATGATGAAACGAGCTCAAGTGGGAGTTCGACGAGGAACGTGGTCGTTACTATGTGTCTTTTCCTGATGATCAATAGTGGAGCCCAGTTGGGACGATCGGGGACCTAGCATTTGGGGTTATCTTATTTTCATATGGTTTTTGACCGTAGTCGGTCTATGTGTGTATTTTGGATGATGTATGGATTATATTTATGAATTGTGTGAAGTGGCGATTGTAAGCCAACTCTCGTTATCCCATTCTTGTTCATTACATGGGATTGTGTGAAGATGACCCTTCTTGCGACAAAACCACAATGCGGTTATGCCTCTAAGTCGTGCCTCGACACGTGGGAGATATAGCCGCATCGTGGGCGTTACAAAGTGAATCACGTGATATCCCATTGTCACCATATATAAGCACATGCAAGACATACATCAAGTGTTCTCAAATCCTTAAAGACTCAATCTGATAAGATAACTTCAAAGGGAAAACTCAATCCATTACAAGAGAGTAGAGGGGGAGAAACATCATAAGATACAACTATAATAGCAAAGCTCGCGATACATCAAGATCATATCACCTCAAGAACACGAGAGAGAGAGATCAAACACATAGCTACTGGTACATACCCTCAGCCCCGTGGGTGAACTACTCCCTCCTCATCATGGAGAGTGCTAGGATGATGAAGATGGCCACCGGTGAGGGTTCCCCCCTCCGGCAGGGTGCCGGAACAGGGTCCCGATTGGTTTTTGGTGGCTACAGAGGCTTGCGGCGGCGGAACTCCCGATCTATTCTGTTCCACGATGTTTTTAGGGTATGTGGATATATATATAGGCGAAAGAAGTCGGTCAGGGGAGCCACGAGGGTGGGGGCGCCCAGGGGGGCAGGCGTGCCTCCCTGCCTCGTGGCCACCTCGAAGCTTCGTTGACTTCAACTCTAAGTCTCCTGGATCACGTTCGTTCCAAAAAATCACGCTCCCGAAGGTTTCATTCCGTTTGGACTCCGTTTGATATTCCTTTTCTGCGAAACACTGAAACGGGGGAAAAATCAAAAACTGGCACTGGGCTCTGGGTTACTAGGTTAGTCCCAAAAATAATATAAAAGTGTTTAATAAAGCCCATAAACATCCAAAACAGATAATATAATAGCATGAATACTTCATAAATTATAGATACGTTGGAGACGTATCAGCCAACCGCCCGTTCTGCGCCTTCCACAACGTTCACAGCCACAACACCAGCGACTGTCAAGAGCTCAGGGCCATCCGCGATGGGCGCTTCGGTCGACGCCCCGAGCGCAATGTCCGAGGCTATGGCAGAGGAGGAGGACGAAGTGGGGGACGCTGGGACGACCGCGGCCCCCGCCAGGAGTGGCGCGACCGGTGTCGTGAGGACCGCTGGTAGGACCCACCTCGCGAGGGCGCCTGGAGAGACCAGCCTCGTGAAGACCGCCCTCGGGGCAACGCAGGGCTCCCTCCGCTGCCGCCACCACCAAGGAGGAACGACGACCATCATCAGGACGAGGGGGCTGGGGGCTTCCAAGAGCCTCGTGCCATCGCCTGCATCTTGGGTGGCGCTCAAGCCCCAGCCTCTCAGCGTATCTTCAAGCAGTTTGCTCGTGAGGTGAACGCAGCCCTTCCTAGGCTCGAGGCCACGCGCCCGCTCAGGTGGTCCGAGTGCGCCATCACTTTCAGCTCGTCAGACTAGCTCAAGTGCGCGGCAACAGCTGGCACCCTCCCGATGCTCTGCTCACACGTTATCAGCAACATCCAAGTCACCAAGACCCTCATAGATGGCGGCGCAGGGCTCAATGTCCTATCTGCCGAGACATTCGACAACCTCCAAGTGCCATACGATCAGCTATAGCCTACCAAGCCCTTCTCAGGAGTGACTGATGGCTCCACCACCCCGATAGGGCAGGTCCGCCTCCCCGTCACCTTCGGCCAATGTCACAACTACCGCACCGAGCTCATCGACTTCGACGTCGCCCACATCTGCCTGCCGTACAACGCCATTCTTAGGTATCCAGCCTTGGCCAAGTTTATGGCAGTGACCCATCACGGCTACAACGTCCTCAAGATGCCAGGGAGCGGCGGAATCATCACGGTTCCATGTGAAGAAAGAGATGCGGTGTGCTCCCTCGAGCGCGCCTACCAAGCTGCAGCGGTCGAAGAGCCCGACAACGAAGGCACCCTGTACCCTCCTGAGGCCATCCCGAAGAAGAAGAAGAAGAAGAAACTATTCCACCCAGGGCCTCAGGAGAGCGGCGTTTCCAGTGGCACCACCTCAGGATCTGCGCCCGCAGCTGGGGCGCCTCCCTCCCCCGCATAGGAAGGCGCGCCCGGTGCCCTCCTCGGGCTGGGCTCGGGGCTCTCTTGTGTAGGGCCTCAGACCTAGCCAACGTCACGAGGGAGGCGCTCGGGCACCACGTGGAGGCGTGCTTCGCTGCAAGTTTCCCTCAAGAGGGCACAAGGCGCGGAGCGCCCAGTGCTCAGGAGTTCATCACCAAGGCGACCTAGGAGCTTCAAGAGGCAAGGACCATACGCGGCAATCACCGCCCACCGCCTGGCGCAGCCCCCCATCCGGGCGAGGACGGCGGGCTGCGCGTCCACATCTACATTCCAGGGCTCAACATGGCCGCATCTCAGGGACGTTTCTGGCCTTCGCGCGTTGGACAGTGCAAGGGTCCACCTCACAGCTACGTTCGCAAGCCATTCCGCTTGCCGAACTTAGCTGTCACCTTCCAGCGCCATCTGCGGAGCATCCTGACGGCTCAGGAGGCAAGGCATCACACCATCCTGGAGGAGATCGCGACGGTTCTCCAGGAGCAACCTGGGCCCGCGGAGCCCCCCGAGGCTCAGGACCCTGGCGGCTCGTGAGGAACAACTCTTCAGCACGCATCTTCGGCTACTCCAACATTGCTCCAGCTATGGTACCAGGTGACTCTTTCCAGTTCATTCAGTTGGGGGTGCCCCTTGGCAGCATTATCCCCAAGTCGCACGGGTCTGTCCCTGCGATGTGTATCCTTTTGCATCTTTAGCTTACTTTGTTGGGAGCGCCCCTCGGGCTGCATCTTCCCCAGGCCGCTCGGGTCTGTCCAATGGCATGTATCGTTCTTGCATCTATCTGAGCTAACCTACTTAATTGCTCGAGTCATTCCATGATTTTCACCTGCATGTCTGGTACTTCGATACCCCAGCCGCGACCGCCCTCGTCACCACGGGAGCCGCACGCCGGTCGTCTTTCTTTAGGATTCTTCGCATGAGTAGGCTAGGCATGACGTCTGTGCTCAGGTCCGTCCCTGCAGCATTGATAAACCCAACGACTGAGCTCTGTCTGGCGGGCCGGCCCCGTTCACGTCACCTCCTGGGGTAGTTGGTGTCTGGCCTTCTCATGTGATTGCCTCAGGAGATTCGTCCAGCACAGGTTGCCTAACCATCTCGCAGGACCACCGAAGCTACCAAGAATCAAGACCAGGCGCAACCCGCCTTGAGGTAGGGCCTCGTGAGTCCCGCGCTGGCTCACGAGTGCCCAGACACACCTCGTCTAGCCATGTCGTGCAAGCCACGTGTCAGGGCGTGGCTATGCATGCCCCAGGGGCTCCACTCAGAGGGAGCCCTCACCCACGCACCAGTGGAACCACCATGCTCCGCGCTGGCAGTCGACACGGTCGAGGAGCGACTATGCACATGCAAGTGCGGAAGCGCCACGCTTCGCGCTGGTGATAAACAACTGAGGGCAGCCCCATGGCCGTACCAACCTCAGGGAGCCTCCGGGCTCAGTGTCCAGCCTTGTCGCAACACCTCCCCTCGGGAGAGTCACGCGAGGGGGCTGGGCATGGGGGCTACGCCCAGGTCACGCCTAGCGTACGTCACCCTACTAGGTCCCTTGGACCTGGTCATCGCGTGCCCCTCCCGAGAGGGACCTCGGCGAGGACAGGTATGAAGGTCCGTTTGCGCGTCCAGGGGGACTCCTGAGCATCGCGACTCAGGAGCCTAAATGGCCACATAGCCCCTCACCCCTTGGTCCCGTCCTGGTGATCTGGATGGCCCAACGGCGGCTGAGGTATGCGCGAGGTCGGGCCCTGCCGACATAGAACCCTAAGGCCTATTTCTGCATCTCCTTCCCGCGGGCCGTTTGCGCATCAAGGGGGACTCCTGAGCATCATGACTCAGGAGCCTAACTGGCCACGTAGCCCCTCACCCCTTGGTCACGTCTTGGTGATCCGGACGGCCCAACGGCGGCTGAGGTATGCGCGGGGTCGGCCCCTGCCGACGTAGAACATCAAGCAAACGGAAAGGAGATCGCGGAATCCAAATAAAATATTACATAGCATAATGTTCCTTAGCACCAAACGGAAGTTTTAACGCCTCCACGAGGCACATCGCATGTTGCAGGAAAATTCGTGGGAAAGTAAAAGCAGGAAGGAGAACTATCGCTTGCCAGAAGGCCTCCTCTTCAGTCTCGGGCGCCGTCACCAGGAAGTGCCCGCTCGTCGGCAGCACTGCCATCACCCACGTCGTTGGCCTTGGTCGCAGGATCGGCGGCGCCATCAGCTGGAGGTGCGGGGTCAATGGCAAGGAACTTCTTCAGCAAGGCTTCCACCTGGCCCTTCACGGCTTCTGCAGCGGCTTCGCAGCGCCCCTCGTCCACAGGCTCGAGCAGGACACCAAGGTCGGCGTTAGGGTCGCGAAGGTAAAGGTGGCTGAGGACGCGTGTCAAGGCCGATGAGGAAAGCGCGTGCGCTTCCCCCTCCACCATGGGGCCGATTCTATCGAGGACGTCCTCGAGCGCCTTGACGAGTTGAGGAAGTAGTTGGGCGGGGCCATCATCGTCAATCACCAAAGGCTTCTCCAAGCCCTTCTCGTAGAGTTCCCGCAGCGCCTCGCGGGACCTCTCCTCAAGGGAATTGAAGGCCACGCGATCCTCAGCAAGGACCTTCGCCTTGGCGTCCAGTTGGGCCTTCCCTGCCTCCACCTTCTTCTCCAGCTCCTCCAGGCGGCTGCGTTCTGCGGCGTGCGCTCTCGCCGACCGCTCCAGCTTGGCGTCACGACCGTTGGCTGCATCTTCCCGGGCCTTCATATTCTCCTCCTCCGCCTTGCGATCCCGAGCCTCGGCCGCGCGCTCATTGCGCATGGTCTCCATCTCGGCCTCCACCGACCGCAAGCGCTCCCTGGCGGCCTCGGTGTCCTTCAGCGCTGCCTCGCAGGTGGCCGCGGCTTGGTCAACAGCCCGCCTGTCGTCCTCAGAAGCTGCCACGGCCTGGCCCAGCGCCGCCCTGACAGACGCGTCGGAGTGCAACCAACCCGAGACCAGCTCCAGGCGCCCTGCCACCAGGCGATGGTCGGCGCCTTGAAGGTCACCCCGAAGCCGCGTCAGCACAGAAAGAGCCTCCTCCAGGGCGTCGGGCGAGGTAGAAGGATCACGAGCCAGCGGTGGGACGGGAGGAGGAGGCTGCGGCGTCGCCAAGACCCGCGAGCTAATGATAGCAGGAAGAGAAACTGGGGGCTCCTGAACCTTTGGAACATCGGTGGGAGAGCTGATGATAGGCGCATCCAGAGCCGACTTGGCTGGGGAGGCTGCCTTCTCCTGAGGACGGTCCACCGGGCCACACGAGGACGACCGAGCTGGAGAGGCGTTGGCACCTTCGCCACCCTTCTGTACCGTAGGAGGTGCGGCCGTGCCAGGCTACTGGGTCCCCGAGGGCGCGGCCGGTCCCTCTCTCTTCTCCTTCGCCGCCAGCGTCATCCTGGAAGTACAAGGGAAGGACGTCAAGAAGCAGTTACAAAAGCGGGAGCAAGAACGAAATCAGGACAAGGTGCTTACTGGTCCACGGCGGCGTAGTCCCGCGGCCTCTTCAGGAGTACGGAGCCTAGGGGCCTAGCGGCCTGGGGTCCGGCTTGCGAGTTCCAGGAGCGGATGATGCCGCAGCGGCCGACCCTGCGGCAGCATCAGTCGGCATCAGAACAGGGGCGCTACCTCGGGAGATTAGCGCCGACCTGCTCTTTGTCGGGACCCCTGCCGATGGCTTCTAC
>NC_057796.1:242882857-242912748 GCF_018294505.1 Triticum aestivum | reverse complement strand
GCGCGGGGGGGAGGGGGAGTCTCCCCTGACCCCTCCCGGGTTGCCTCCGAATACCGCTCCTCACCCTCGTCAGAGTTACCGGAAGACAGCTCCACTAGGGCCTCGGCGGGCGCTGGCGGCACGAGCTCGTACTCGTTGAAGACGGGCATGGCGGCAGCAATCTCTGCCCCGTCGGCACGGCGGGTACAGTGGGAGATGCGAGTCTGGCGGAAACCCCTGGTCCTCCCCGACCAGGAGATGGATGGCCGCACCCAGCTCTTCTTCGGACAAGGAATCCGGGCGCAGGCGGAGGTCGTCCCCCTCGTCCTCAAGCTTCCACAAGGGGCACGAGTGCGCCTGAAGCGGGGCCAGGCGCTGTGCCAGAAACTCCTTGAGTATCATGGCCCCCGTCAGCTTCTGCGCCCTCGGGTCGTCAGGCTTCAAGTCGGCAGCCATCTTCTCCAGCACATGCTTCGCCCGGGGATCGGTAAGCTTTGCGCTGAGCCAACTCTTGTTAGAAGAGGGCATCCCTGTCGGCAGCGACAGCCGGGGGTAGGAGCTCTTGGCGTCCATAAGGACCCATTTATTCCTAAAGCCCTCCGCCTTCTTCCCTGCCTTCAAGATAGCATTGGTCCCGTTGGCAGCGACGAAATTGGCGCACCCAGAGGAGTGGCCATCCTTGATCCGAAGGTAGAAGAAGTGGCAAAGCAGCGCCACGAATGGCATCAACCCCATGAATGCCTCACAGTAGAAGGCAAAAATCGACAGGAGGAGAACGGAGTTGGGATGGAGGTGGAGAGCATGGAGCCGTAGTGGCTGAGCACGGCATAGAAGAAATCGGAAAAATGAGGGACCAGCCCTACAAACACGCTGTTCAAGAAGAAGGGACGGAAGGTGCTACCCGGAGCCTCAGGCTTGGCGGAGCCGGCCCGCAGCGCCGCCTCCCTTCCCTTGTCGTCATCACCCACCATCATCCGGCGCGCGGCGGCAAGCTTTTCTTCCGAAATGGTGGGCACGCTCAAGGCCGGCTCGTACCAGGCGGGCGAGGTGCGTGAGGCCTTGGCCTTGTCAGGCGCCATCAGATGCGAGCTCGGGGAGGATTTCCGGCAGATTGGAGGTTTCTTGGGGCAAGAAGGAGAAAGGGGATCTAAAGCAAGGCGAAGGAAGGCAATGAAGGCGCTGCGGCACGCGCCAGCCTTTTGTCAGTCGGGCAGTTGTCGAGGCAGCGTGGGGAAGCGGAGACGCCCACGTCCTGTCAACCGCCACACGTCAATCAAGGCCGCAGGCTGTTGGGGCCCGCGGCGCTCCGTACTTGCCCTTTGGCTTCGCCTCGAAGCCAAGTACGAGCGCGCCTTGGGCCCGGGGGCTACTGTCGGCATCCTGGGAACGGCAGTACCCAGACTTGCCTGCCTGCGGCCCAGGGCGTGGATCCACCAACGGCCTGGTATGGCCCATCTTCATCAGCAACCACCCAAGACCCTCGCGAGGAGCCAAGCCTCGTGAGGCGGACGATGCAAGACCTCCTCAGGGGCAGCCTCCCTAGGCTGGCTCCCGAGGAGCGGAGATATCTATGCAAGGGGCACCTCGCGAGGTGCACATGACGTGAGCCATGACGACCAAGGCTAGGCGGGCGCCAGCGGGCGCAGAGTATTCGTTGCCTCTTTGGTGTTAAAGGGGCAAGCGTAGGCGAGGAGTCCCGAGGCGTCAGGCAAAGGTTTCCATAACGGTGCAACAAGACCAAGACCAGCAGGACGGTAGGACGGAGGTCATCGCGGAGCCCACGACAGCGTCACCACCAGAGCCTTTGGCAGACAAAGACCACCTTTTGTCAGGATAGCTTGTACTAGTTGTCTCCCTTCGAAATTGGCCGTTGTGGGATGCCTTCCCGCCTAATATTTGGGAAGAGGACCAGGGCCTCTATAAATAGTACTAGCCACCACCTTAGCAGGGGACGGATCATTCAGACCATCCTCACACACACAAGCTCACCGAGCTCAAGAACACCTCTCCTCAGGAGGTTGTTCATCCCTTGTACTGTTCATCCTCAGCCTACAAGGCAATCCACCACACCACACTGGAGTAGGGTATTACACCACCACGATGGCCCGAACCAGTATAAACTCTCGTGTCTCTTATTCCTTTGGTTTGGCGAGCTAGGCCTTGAGATCGTTGCGAGAGCGAGATAGGAAGAGAGAGATCTTTGTGCGCACCCCAGTGTTCGAACCTCAAGGGTTTGCCGGAACCCAGAATCCGACAAGATCATCTCTCTTCCGAATGAGAGTATCAACTCCGTCTGCCAAGGCCACTTTCTCCTCCTTCAGCTGCATGACTTCTTTCCTCGCCTCATCAACAACAGTTTTCAACTTGGTGTTCTCTTCTTCTAACTTCCCGACTGAAGCCAGCTTCTTGTCGGCAAGTTCAGTCTTCTCTTGCGCCGTCTTCTGAGCCGCTACAAGGTCAAGATCCTTCTGCTCCGGAGCCTGCTTCATTTCATCTAAAGAAATAACATTCTTCAGATTAGCTTGGAGTTGATGGTTTTCACTACGCACATCTGTTCGAGTGGAATCACTTGGTTCAAAAAGATGAAAGGAAAAAATGACAAGGCGAGCAGTCGACAAATTGTTACCTCCCATGATAGTTGCTTCATCCACGCCTTCTTCAAGTTCTCCATCGCCAACTCCAGATCGAGGTTGAGTTGGATCTGTTTCTTCTCCAAATCCGCAAACTTGGCTCCAAGCTCATAAGATTTTTGCAATCAACAACAAGATAAGTCAGTCGACAGAGACAAAGGTCAGTCACTCCCGAGTGACAACAAAGATCAGATTATTATAATGACAAAAAGGATTCTAAGACTGCTGCCGAATCAGAAATTCAACAGCAGTCTCGGGGACTGCACCCAGTGGGTGCACTTAGCATGCCCCTACTGGTTTGATTTCCCACTCGACATGGTCCACCCAGCATGAGTGGAAGAAGTAAAAACAACAACAACTACAACATCTGTTCTCAGACCACCGCCGACTACCCGCAGTCGATCGCGGTATCGGGGACTACACCCAGTGGGTGCACTTATCGTGCCCCCAATGGTTTAGTTCCCACTCGGCACAATCTGTCTAGACCAAGTGGAAGTACTACAAACAAAAATTTCTCAAGGACCCCCGCTGAATCAAACATTCGACGGTGGTCTCTGGGACTACACCCAGTGGGTGCACCGAGCGTTCCCCCACTGGTTCAAGAGTTCACTCGACACAACCTGGTCGACTCAAGTGAAAGAGATACAAAGCGAAAGAGAAACACCCAGTGGGTGAACAGATGCAAGGTGCAAACTCATGATAGATGCACATAAGGTTCCAAAACGCTCATCCACGCACATCTTACGAATAATAAAGCAGCAATTTTCAAGTAGCATATCCTAACAGAGCAAAGATCAAGCTGAAAGCCAATCGGAAATCAACTTACAGTCCCACTTACTCGGACGTTGGTTTGGAGGGCAGAGCTGTCATCATAGGCAGCCTTGCTGGTTTCGTACACCACCTTCATTCGGTCCATCATTAGGCCTGCTTGGATCATGGCTTCCTTGGCAGCGCCTACCTGGTCCTCCGGGACATGATGAGCAACAAAAAGTGGAGCTGGTGGAACAGACGAGGTAGCTGGAGGAGCTGAAGCCTGAAGTTGCACAGTCGGAGCAGAGGCTTGAGCAGTCGACGCCGAAGGCTCATCAGTCGACAAAGGATCAACAAAAGAAACAGAAGTCCGAACTGGATCACCAAGTTGCTGAATGACTGGTTCTGATGCTGATGTCGAGTGAGACACTTTGCTGGCAGGCACCTTCTTGCTCAGAGACCTGCCCCTTCTCCCCGTGTTCCTTTGTGGTACTTCTTCATGGTCATCATCGTCTGGAGGTTCAATAACATTTGGTGGTGCTACAACACACTCGACCGTAAGAATTCAGTCGACCATCAGAACAGTTGGCAAAGTGAGAGCATGGTTGTGAAGTTGTACCTGCCCGAGAAGTGGCCGCGTCTGCAGTTTCCGCGTCATCCTGCTCCTTGTCAATGTCCATGGACGCCCCAGAAGTAGCGACACTGAAAGCTCCAAAACTCACTTGGTCAAGCAAGCGAATGAGTCAACAGTAACATAGAAGACAAAGAGAAGAGTCAAACACTTACGCGGAAGCAACAGGAACATCCACCTTGATCTTGGGCAGGGCCTTCCGGGGCTTCGATGGGACAACTTTGAGCTGCTTACCGGCCTTCTCCGACGGATCTGGAGTAGAGGTCCGAGTGTGCTTTGGTACTTGTGTGCTTGGTGGAACTTCCTTGCCGCGCTCACCTGCAGGATCTTGAGATTGCTTGGAACGACACTCTGAGCGAGGTGGCGAGTCAACCTCCTCGCTGCTGCTCGAGTCCTCACTGTCGTCTTCACTATCATCTCCGGATTGCGAGTCAACACTTCCATCTTTGCTCTCCGCTCCCTCCTGAAGCTGCTCCCCGTTTGGCATCGAGTACATCTTGGTATAAATCTGCAAGACGTGAGTAAACAAAGATCAGTCAGAGCCATGAGCAATTACAAATCTGAAGAAGAAAACACTTGGTATTTTGGGCCTGAGCTCTTCCGGCTCGTGGTTGGTGTCGAATGGCTGAACCCTCCTGGACCCCCTGGGGTTATCCTTGTTCCCGGTGATGCTTCACAGCCACTGAGCCACCGTCTACTCGGTGACCTCCTCTGGGTGGACCCAAGCGGTCTCCAGGGCCCGAGTACATCCACATCGGGTGATCACGGGCTTGGAGAGGCTGGATGTGTCGACTGAGGAACACCTCCAATGGATCCATGCCAGTCACACCCTCCCGGACTAAGTTAAAAACCTGGTCGACTAAAAGAGACACCTCGCCTTTCTCCTCTGGGGTCACAGTCAATGAAGAAGGTTGGCGGAGTCGCTCCATAGTGAAAGGGGGGAGACTAGTCGACTGGCCAGGAGTCGGGACGTCTTTGCAGTAGAACCAGGTCGACTGCCATCCTCAGACTAACTCGGGAAGGGTCATGGAAGGAAAAGTGCTTCTACCCCTAGTTTGAATCCCTAAACCCCCGCACATCTGGATCACATGCGTCTTTTCATCAGTCGGATTTGCCTTCTTCACTGATTGGGATCGACAAGTGAATATGTGTTTGAACAGACCCTAGTGTGGTTGACAGCCCAAGAAATTTTCGCACAGCGAGATGGACGCATCAAGATACATCATTGTGTTTGGGGGGGAATGGTGAATTTGAGCACCGAAAGTTCAAGAAACCCCTAAAGAACGGATGCGGGGGAAGAGAAAGACCTTGATCGACATGGGTGGTGAGGAGGACACGCTCACCCTCACATGGCTGGGGTTCAGATTCCCCCTCCGGTAAACTCCAAGATCCAACGGCAATCATGCCGTCCTCAGCGAGCCTCTCCAAATCTTCCTGCTCGACGGTGGAGCGGATCCTGTCCCCCTGGATCCAACCAGGTGGCAGACCGGACCGCGACGACATCCCCCGAGCCGTCTTCTTGCCTTTCGCCGCCGCCGTCGCCTTCTTTGCACGCTCCAAGGCCACCGTCTTGTCCTTCACCATGGCGGCGGAATGTGCACGGGCCGAGCGTAGGCATGGAGAGCAGAGGAAGGCGCGGTGGAGAAGCAGAGAAAGAAGAGATTGAATGAGGCGTACTGTACATTGCATCAGCCTCGATGCCTTTTATGGGCCTGCTTCCGAGTGGCTGACCCGTGGGCCCGGGCAATCCTATCATATCCCGCAATAGTCACTCACCCGATACGTGGCAAAAAGGCAGCACGGGGATCGAGGCACCCCTGTCTACTCGCTCTGATTACTGCGGCATGCTCCGTCCCGTGCACTTCTCCAAAATTTCGAATCCCGTGAGATCCGGGAACCGCAGAGCAGTCAACCGTGCCGAAGATTTTGCGCTATAACCCACTCGAAGATTACCAGCATAATCCACTCGACGACCTCTGAATTGATCAAGGCGACTGAAACGAGGTTGAAGCTTCAGCATGATTTCCATACTCCAGTGAAATGCCTCCGAAGTATGGAATCGAGTCGGAACCAAGTTCAACCCTTCTTCACTCGGACCTTAATCCATTCGGGGGCTAATGACGATGACATGCACCTAAGGTAGGGCCATAGGCCTGACCTAGATGCCCTACCCAAGGACACAACCCTAGAGTCAAGGACATTCAAAGTACAACAGAAGAAACCGACTGAAATCACCTTAGAGTGCAATCCACTCGACCTGCTATCCCACTCGGATACCCCAATTCCACTTGACCAAGATATAGTCACTCGACCATACGAAGAATCACTCGGAGTACAGAAGGTCTAAAGCCACCCCAGGATGCCAACAGTCAGGCGTTCACTCCATAGTCTTAAAGATCATTATAGTCATTTATTGCTAGCGTTACCAGTAACGCCCCTGCCTTAACGTACATTGAACCCTGTGTAACTGAGGGCTGGAGGGGCTTGGCGCACTCTATATAAGCCACCCCCTCCTCTTGCACAAGGGTTGGCATCCCCTGTAACTCTCACGCATAATCCAGTCGACAAGCCTCCGGGCACTGAGACGTAGGGCTATTACTTCTTCCGAGAAGGGCCTGAACTCGTAAACCTTGCGTACACAACCTCGCCGTAGCTAGGGCCTTGCCTCCTCCTACATACCCCCTATTCTTACTATCAGACTTGCTCCCATGACATTCACTACGTCCTTGTCAGCTGAAGATACAGAGACACACATTTAAATCTGTTTTTAATGCCATATCTCTTTTGCCTGGATACCGGAGAAGCCTGAACGACCACCCCACAAACCAGGCGTGCGTGGGACATGGAACAACTCTCAATGAGTTGCATGCATGCCACATGTCCATCAGATGTGAACCGCCAGGGGCACCTACGTAATTGTGCTGCGCGGCCCTTTACCTTATAAATACACACCCACACGGTCATTATCTCCTCTGCCACCTCGCCGTCTCGCTCAAACCCTAGCGCCACCGCTAGCTCGCGTCGACGCCGGAGACGAAGCGCTTAGCTACCGCGACCTCTTCAACGTCGTCCTCACGCCGGCCGTGGACCTCGTCTTCTCCGCCACCGCCGTAGGCGTCTTCCGCCGCCAAGTTAGGGCGCGGGAGATTGGACTGCTCGGCATCCGTTCTGCCTCGTCTAGCAGTTTGACTGTGGAAAATAAATCTCACTTTTTACAGCTTTTTCGATCTGTCAAATCCATCCTCTTCAACCAAAAGTGGTTTCTACACTTCCAAATCTAGATCCTTCTCTTTCTGAATCTCATATCCTGCAAAGTATGTTCACTTATGTTTCATAACTAGTTAGATTCCTCACTTGTACTTATTCATGGATTCGTACAAATCTGGAACCAACTCACTTCAAATAAGTGAATGTCTTCACACTATGAGGTCAATGTCTTCGAACCGATTTATCTTCAAAATCTTTTGAGAATGCATATGACCTCTTCCCCTTCCTTCGCATCTCTAATGCTGTCACAGGTACATGTCCGTGGGAGAATCCCTTGGTTCTCATAGTCTAAAGGAAATATGCCCTAGAGGCAATAATAAAGTTATTATTTATTTCCTTATTTCATGATAAATGTTTATTATTCATGCTAGAATTGTATTAACCGGAAACTTAGTACATGTGTGAATACATAGACAAAACAAAGTGTCCCTAGTATGACTCTACTTGACTAGCTCGTTTATCAAAGATGGTTATGTTTCCTAAGCATAGACATGTGTTGTCATTTGATGAATGGGATCACATCATTAGGAGAATGATGTGATGGACAAGACCCATTCCTTAGCTTAGCATTATGATCGTTACAGTTTCATTTCTACTTCTTTCTTCATAACTTATACATGTTCCCCAGACTACGAGATTATGCAACTCCCGAATACCGGAGGAACACCTTGTGTGCTATCAAACATCACAATGTAACTGGGTGATTATAAAGATGCTCTACAGGTGTCTCCGATGGTGTTCGTTGAGTTGGCATAGATCGAGATTAGGATATGTCACTCCGTGTATCGGAGAGGTATCTCTGGGCCCTCTCGGTAATGCACATCACTATAAGCCTTGCATGCATTGTGACTAATGAGTTAGTTGCGGGATGATGCATTACAGAACGAGTAAAGAGACTTGCCGGTAACGATATTGAACTAGCTATGAGGATACCGACGATCAAATCTCGAGCAAGTAACATACCAGTGACAAAGGGAACAACGTATGTTGTTATGCGGTTTGACCGATAAAGATCTTCGTAGAATATGTGGGAGCCAATATGAGCATCCAGGTTCCGCTATTGGTTATTGACCGGAGATGAATCTCGGTCATGTCTACATAGTTCTCGAACCCGTAGGGTCCGCACGCTTAACGTTCGGTGACGATCGGTATTATGAGTTTATGTGTTTTGATGTACAGAAGGTAGTTCGGAGTCCCGTATGAGATCACGGACATGACGAGGAGTCTCGAAATGATCGAGACGTGAAGATCGATATATTGGAAGGCTATATTCGGACATCGGAAAGGTTCCGAGTGATTCGGGTATTTTTCGGAGTACCGAAGAGTTACGGGAATTCGTATTGGGCCTTAATGGGCCATACGGGAAAGGAGAGAAAGGCCTCAAGGGTGGCCGTGCCCCATCCCCATGGACTGGTCCGAATTGGACTAGGGAAAGGGGGCGCCCCCTTCCTTCCTTCTCCTTCTCCCTTCCCTTTTCCTATTCCATGTGGGAGGTGGAATCCTACTAGAACTAGGGAGTCCTAGTAGGACTCCACACTTTGGGCGCGCCCTATGAGGGTCGGTCTCCTCCTGCCTCCATCCTTTATATACGTGGCCAGGGGGCACCCCATAGACACACAAGTTGATCATTGATCTCTTAGTCATGTGCGGTGCCCCCCTCCACCATAATCCACCTCGGTCATATCGTTGCAGTGCTTAGGCAAAGCCCTGCAATGGTAGCTTCATCATAACCGTCATCACGCCGTCGTGCTGACGAAGCTCTCCCTCGACACTGTGCTGGATTGTGAGTTCGTGGGACGTCACCGAGCCGAACGTGTGCAGATCGCGGAGGTGCCGTACTTTCGTTACTAGGATCGGTCGATCGTGAAGACGTACAACTACATCAACCACGTTGTCATAACGCTTCTGCTTTCGGTCTACAAGGGTACATGGACAACACTCTCCCCTCTCGTTGCTATGCATCACCATGATCTTGCGTGTGCGTAGGAAATTTTTGAAATTACTACGTTACCGAACAGTGGCGTCTGAGTGAAGGAAATATGCCCTAGAGGCAATAATAAAGTTGTTATTTATATTTCCTTATATCATGATAAATGTTTATTATTCATGCTAGAATTGTATTAATCGAAAACTTAGTATATGTGTGAATACATAGACAAACAGAGTGTCACTAGTATGCCTCTACTTGACTAGCTCGTTGAATCAAAGATGGTTAAGTTTCCTAACCATAGACATGAGGTGTCATTTGATTAACGGGATCACATCATTAGAGAATGATGTGATTAACTTGACCCATTCCGTTAGCTTAGCACTTGATCGTTTAGTATATTGCTATTGCTTTCTTCATGACTTATACATGTTCCTATGACTATGAGATTATGCAACTCCCGAATACCGGGGGAACACTTTGTGTGCTACCAAACGTCACAACGTAACTGGGTGATTATAAAGGTGCTCTACATGTGTCTCCTATGGTACCTATTGAGTTGGCATAGATCAAGATTAGGATTTGTCACTCCGATTGTCGGAGAGGTATCTCTGGGCCCTCTCGGTAATGCACATCAATATAAGCCTTGCAAGCAATGTGACTAGTGAGTTAGTTGCGGGATGATGCATTACGGAACAAGTAAAGAAACTTGCCGGTAATGAGATTGAACTAGGTATTGAGATACCAACGATCGAATCTCGGGAAAGTAACATACCGTTGACAAAGGGAACAACGTATGTTGTTATGCGGTTTGACTGATAAAGATCTTCATAGAATATGTAGGAACCAATATGAGCATCCAGGTTCCGCTATTGGTTATTGACCGGAGATGAGTCTCGGTCATGTCTACATAGTTCTCGAACCCGTAGGGTCCGCACGCTTACCGTTCAGTGACGATGGGTATTATGAGTTTATGTGTTTTGATGTACCGAAGATAGTTCGGAGTCCCAGATGTGATCACGGACATGACGAGGAGTCTCGAAATGGACGAGACATAAAGATCGATATATTGGATGGCTATATTCGGACATCGGAAGTGTTCCGGGTGATTTCGGAGAAAACCGGAGTGCCGGAGGGTTACCGGAACCCCCTAGGAGAACTAATGGGCCACATGGGCCTTAGTGGAGAGAGAGAGAGAGAGAGGGCCAGCTAGGGCAGGCCGCACGCCCCCTCCCCCTCTGGTCCGAATTGGACTAGGGAAGGGGGGCGGCGCCCCTCTTTCCTTCTCCCTCTCCTCCTTCCTTTCCCCCTCCTAGTAGGAGTAGGAAAGGGGAGTCCTACTCCTACTAGGAGGAGGACTCCTCCTCTCCTGGCGCGCCACAAGGGCCGACCGGCCTCCCCCCTTGCTCCTTTATATACGGGGGCAGGGGGCACCCTAGAACACACAAGTTGATTGTTCCAAGCCATGCGTGGTGCCCCCCTCCACCATATTCCACCTCGGTCATATCATAGCAGTGCTTAGGCGAAGCCCTGTGTCGGTAGTTTCATCATCACCGTCATCACGCCGTCGTGCTGACGAACTCTGCCTCGAAGCTCTACTAGATCGTGAGTTCGTGGGACGTCACCGAGCTGAACGTGTGCATATCGCAGAGGAGCCGTACGTTCGGTACTAGGATCGGTCGATCGTGAAGACGTACGACTACATCAACTGCGTTGTCATAACTCTTCCGCTTACGGTCTACGAGGGTACGTGGACGACACTCTCCCCTCTCGGTTCTATGCATCACCATGATCTTGCGTGTGCGTAGGAATTTTTTTGAAATTACTATGTTCCCCAACACCGAGCCAGGTCTATGCGTAGATGTTATATGCATGAGTAGAACACAAGTGAGTTGTGGGCGATAATAGTTATACTGCTTACTAGCATGTCATACTTTGATTCGGCGGTATTGTTGGATGAAGCGGCCCCGACCGACATTACGCGTACGCTTACGCGAGACTGGTTCTACCGACATGCTTCGCACATAGGTGGCTGGCGGGTGTCAGTTTCTCCAACTTTAGTTGAATCGAGTGTGGCTACGTCCGGTCCTTGTTGAAGGTTAAAACAACATATACTTGACGAAAAATCGTTGTGGTTTTGATGCGTAGGTAAGAACGGTTCTTGCACAGCCCGTAGCAGCCATGTAAAACTTGCAACAACAAAGTAGAGGACGTCTAACTTGTTTTTGCAGGGCTTGTTGTGATGTGATATGGTCAAGATGTGATGAGATATAAGTTGTTGTACGAGATGATCATCTTTTGTTGAAGTTATCGGGAACTGACAGAAGCCTTATGGTTGTCTCTTTATTGCATAAGATGCAAGTGCCAAATAATTGCTTTACTTTATCGCTATGTGATAGCAATAGTTGCAAGAGCAATAGTTGGCGAGATGACAATGTGATGACACGTTGATAGAGATCAGGATGATGGAGATCATGGTGTCATGCTGGTGATGATATAGATCATGATGGTACTTTGGAGATGGAGTTCAAAGGTGCAAGATGATCATGGCCATATCATGTCACATATTTTGATTGCATGTGATGTTTATCCTTTATGCATCTTATTTTGCTTAGTTCGGCGGTAGCATTATAAGAAGATCTCTCACTAAATTTCAAGGTATAAGTGTTCTCCCTGAGTATGCACCGTGCGACAGTTCATCGTGCCGAGACACCATGTGATGATCGGGTGTGATAAGCTCTACATTCACATACAACGGGTGCAAGCCAGTTTTGCACACGCGGAATACTCGGGTTAAACTTGACGAGCCTAGCATATGCAGATATGGACTCGGAACACTGGAAACCGAAAGGTCGAGCGTGAATCATATAGTAGATATGATCAACATAGTGATGTTCACCATTGAAAACTACTCCATCTCATGTGATGATCGGACATGGTTTAGTTGATTTGGATCACGTGATCATTTAGATGACCAGAGGGATGTCTATCTAAGTGGGAGTTCTTAAGTAATATGATTAATTGAACTTTAATTTATCATGAACTTAGTCCTGATAGTATTTGCATATCTATGTTGTAGATCAATAGCTCGCGATGTAGTTTCCCGTTTATTTTTGATATGTTCCTAGAGAAAAATAAGTTGAAAAATGTTAGTAGCAAGGATGCGGACTAGCTCCGTGATCTGAGGATTATCCTTGTTGCTGCACAGAAGTATTATGTCCTTGATGCACCGCTAGGTGACATACCTATTGCAGGAGATGATGCAGACATTATGCACGTTTGACAATGCTCAGTATGATGACTACTTGATAGTTTAGTGCACCATGCTCTACAGCTTAGAACCGGGACTTCAAAATGTTTTGAACGACATGGAGCATATGAGATGTTCCAAGAGTTGAAATTGGTATTTCATACTCATGCCCGTGTCGAGAGGTATGAGACCTCTGACAGTACATTGCCTACAAGATGGAGGAGACTAGCTCAACCAGTGAGCATGTGCTCAGATTGTCTGGGTACTACAATTGCTTGAATCAAGTGGGAGTTAATCTTCCAGATAAGATAGTAATTGACAAAGTTCTCTAGTCACTATCACCAAGTTAGTAGAACTTCATGATGAACTACAATATGCAAGGGATGACGAAAGTAATTCCCGAGCTCTTCGCGATGCTGAAATTGGCGAAGGTAGAAATCAAGAAAGAGCATCAAGTGTTGATGGTTAACAAGACCACTAGTTTCAAGAAAAGGGCAAAGGGATTGAAAGGGAACTTCAATAAGAATGACAAGCAAGTTGTCACTTCCATGAAGAAGCCCAAAGCTAGACCCAAGCCTGAAACTGAGTGCTTCTACTGCAAAGGAAATGGTCACTGGAAGTGGAACTGCCCTAGATACTTGGCGGATAAGAAGGATGGCAAAGTAAACAAAGGTATATTGGATATACATGTTATTGATGTGTACTTTACTAGTGTTTATAGCAACCCCTCGGTATTTGATACTGCTTCAGTTGCTAACAGTAGTAACTCGAAACGGGAGTTGCAAAATAAAGAGAGACTAGTTAAGGGCGAGGTGATGATGTGTGTTGGAAGTGATTCCAAAGTTGATAAGATCACCATCTCACACTCCCTTTACCTTCGGGATTAGTGTTGAACCTAAAATAAATGTTATTTGGTGTTTGTGTTGAGCATAATATGATTGGATCATGTTTATAGCAATACGGTTATTCATTTAAGTCAAAGAATAATTGTTATTCTGTTTACGTGAATAGAACCTTCTGTGGTCATACACCCAAGGTGAATGGTTTATTGAATCTCGATCGTAGTGATACACATATTCATAATATTGAAGCCAAAAGATGCAAAGTTAATAATGATAGTGCAACTTATTTGTGGCACTGCCGTTTAGGTCATATTGGTGTAAAGCGCATGAAGAAACTCCATTCTGATGGACTTTTGGAATCACTTGATTATGAATCACTTGGTACTTGCGAACCATGCCTCATGGGCAAGATGACTAAAACTTCGTTCTCCGGAACAATGGAGCGGGCAACAGATTTGTTGGAAATCATACATACTGATGTATGCGGTCCGATGAATGTTGAGGCTCACGGCGGGTATCGTTATTTTCTGACCTTCACAGATGATTTGAGCAGATATGGGTATATCTACTTGATGAAGCATAAGTCTGAAACATTTGAAAAATTCAAAGAATTTCAGAGTGAAGTGGAAAATCATCGTAACAAGAAAATAAAGTTCCTACGATCTGATCGTGGAGGAGAATATTTGAGTTACGAGTTTGGTCTTCATTTGAAACAATGCGGAATAGTTTCGCAACTCACGCCACCCGGAACACCACAACGTAATGGTGTGTACAAACGTCATAACCATACTTTATTGGATATTGTGCTATCAATGATGTCCCTTACCGATTTACCACTATCGTTTTTGGGGTTATGCATTAAGGACAGCTACATTCACATTAAATAGGGCACCATCTAAATCCGTTGAGATGAGACCGTATGAACTATGGTTTGGCAAGAAACCTAAGCTGTCGTTTCATAAAGTTTGGGGTTGCGATGCTTATGTGAAAAAAAGTTTCAAACTGATAAGCTCGAACCCAAATCGGAGAAATGCATCTTCATAGGATACCCAAAGGAAACTGTTGGGTACACCTTCTATCACAGATCCGAAGGAAAGATATTCGTTGCTAAGAATGGATCCTTTCTAGAGAAGGAGTTTCTCTCAAAAGAAGTGAGTGGGAGGAAAGTAGAACTTGATGAGGTAATTGTACCTTCTCCCGAATTGGAAAGTATTTATTCACTAAAATTAGTTCAAGTGATGCTTACACCAATTAGTGAGGAAGTTAATGATGATGATCATGAAGCTTCGGATCAAGTTACTACCAAACCTCATAGGTCAACCAGAGTACGTTCCGCACTAGAGTGGTACGGTAATCCTATTCTGGAGTTCATGTTACTTGACCATGACGAACCTACAAACTATGAGGAAGAGATGATGAGCCCAGATTCTGCGAAATGGCTTGAGGCCATGAAATCTGAGATAGGATCCATGTATGAAAACAAAGTATGGACTTTGGTGGAATTGCCCGTTGATCGGCAAGCCATTGAGAATAAATGGATATTCAAGAGGAAGACGGACGCTGATGGTAGTGTTACTATCTACAAAGCTCGACTTGTCGCGAAAGGTTTTCGACAAGTTCAAGGTGTTGACTACGATGAGTTTTTCTCACTCATAGCAATGCTTAAGTCTGTCCGAATCATGTTAACAATTGCCGCGTTTTTATGAAATATGGCAAATGGATGTCAAAACTGCATTCCTTAATGGATTTATAAAGAAGAGTTGTATATGATACAACAAGAAGGTTTTGTCAATCCTAAAGGCGCTAACAAAAATATGCAAGCTCCAGTGATCCATCTATGGACTGGTGCAAGCATCTCGGAGTTGGAATATATGCTTTGATAAGTTGATCAAAGCATATAGTTTTATACATACTTGCGGTGAAGTCTGTATTTACAAGAAAGTGAGTGGGAGCACTACAGCCTTTCTCATAAGTATATGTGAATGACATATTGTTGATCGGAACTGATGTAGAATTTTTTGGAAAGCATAATGGAGTGTTTGAAAAGAGTTTTTTCAAAGAAAGACCTCGGTGAAGCTGCTTACATATTGAGCATAAAGATCTATAGAGATAGATCAAGACGCTTGATAAGTTTTTTCAATGAATACATACCTTGACAAGATTTTGAAGTAGTTCAAAATGGAACAGTCAAAGAAGGAGTTCTTGCCTGTATTGCAAGGTGTAGAGTTGACTAAGACTCAAAACCCGACCACGACAGAAAATAGAAAGAGAATGAAAGTCATTCCCTATGCCTCAGCCGTAGGTTCTATAAAGTATGCCATGCTGTGTACCAGATCTATTGTATACCCTACACTGAGTTTGGCAAGGGAGTACAATAGTGATCTAGGAGTAGATCACTTGACAACGGTCAAAATTATCCTTAGTGGAATAAGGATATGTTTCTCAATTATGGAGGTGACAAAAGGTTCGTCGTAAAGGGTTACGTCGATGCAAGTTTTGACACTGATCCAGATGACTCTAAGTCTCAATCTGGATACATATTGAAAGTGGGAGCAATTAGCTAGAGTAGCTCCGTGCAGAGCATTGTTGACATAGAAATTTGCAAAATACATACGGATCTGAATATGGCAGATCCGTTGACTAAACTTCTCTCACAAGCAAAATATGATCACACCTTAGTACTCTTTGGGTGTTAATCACATGGCGATGTGAACTAAGATTACTGACTCTAGTAAACCCTTTGAGTTTTGGTGACATGGCGATGTGAACTATGGGTGTTAATCACACGGTGATGTGAACTATTGGTGTTAAATCACATGGCGATGTGAACTAGATTATTGACTCTAGTGCAAGTGGGAGACTGAAGGAAATATGCCCTAGAGGCAATAATAAAGTTATTATTTATTTCCTTATTTCATGATAAATGTTTATTATTCATGCTAGAATTGTATTAACCAGAAACTTAGTACATGTGTGAATACATAGACAAAACGAAGTGTTCCTAGTATGCCTCTACTTGACTAGCTCGTTTATCAAAGATGGTTATGTTTCCTAACCATAGACATGTGTTGTCATTTGATGAACGGGATCACATCATTAGGAGAATGATGTGATGGACAAGACCCATTCCTTAGCTTAGCATTATGATCGTTACAGTTCCATTGCTACTGCTTTCTTCATAATTTATACATGTTCCTCAGACTATGAGATTATGCAACTCCCGAATACTGGAGGAACACCTTGTGTGCTATCAAACGTCACAACGTAACTGTGTGATTATAAAGATGCTCTACAGGTGTCCCCGATGGTGTTTGTTGAGTTGGCATAGATCGAGATTAGGATTTGTCACTCCGTGTATCGGAGAGGTATCTCTGGGCCCTCTCGGTAATGCACATCACTATAAGCCTTGCAAGCATTGTGACTAATGGGTTAGTTGCGGGATGATGCATTACGGAGCGAGTAAAGAGACTTGCCAGTAACGAGATTGAACTAGGTATGAGGATACCGACGATCGAATCTCGGGAAAGTAACATACCGATGACAAAGGGAACAACGTATGTTGTTATGCGGTTTGACCGATAAAGATCTTCATAGAATATGTGGGAGCCAATATGAGCATCCAGGTTCCACTATTGGTTATTGACCGGAGATGAATCTCGGTCATGTCTACATAGTTCACGAACCCGTAGGGTCCGCACGCTTAATGTTCGGTGACGATCGGTATTATGAGTTTATGTGTTTTGATGTACCGAAGGTAGTTTAGAGTCCCGGATAAGATCACAGACATGACGAGGAGTCTCGAAATGGTCAAGACGTAAAGATCGATATATTGGAAGGCTATATTCGGACATCGGAAAGGTTCCGAGTGATTCGGGTATTTTTCGGAGTACCGGAGAGTTACGGGAATTCGTATTGGGCCTTAATGGGCCATACGGGAAAGGAGAGAAAGGCCTCAAGGGTGGCCGCGCCCCTTCCCCATGGACTGGTCCGAATTGGACTAGGGAAAGGGGGCGCCCCCTTCCTTCCTTCTCCTTCTCCCTTCCCTTTTTCCTATTCCATGTGGGAGGTGGAATCCTACTAGGACTAGGGAGTCCTAGTAGGACTCCACACTTTGGGCGCGCCCTATGAGGGCCGGCCTCGTCCACGCTCCATCCTTTATATACGTGGCCAGGGGGCACCCCATAGATACACAAGTTGATCATTGATCTCTTAGCCGTGTGCGGTGCCCCACTCCACCATAATCCACCTCAGTCATATCGTTGCAGTGCTTAGGCGAAGCCCTGCGCTGGTAGCTTCATCATCACCGTCATCACGCCGCTGTGCTGACGAAGCTCTCCCCTGACACTCTGCTGCATCGGGAGTTCGTGGTACGTCACCGAGCCGAACGTGTGCAGATCACGGAGGTGTCGTACTTTTGGTACTAGGATCGATCGATCGTGAAGACGTACGACTACATCAACCGCGTTGTCATAACGCTTCCGCTTTCGGTCTACGAGGGTACGTGGACAACACTCTCCCCTCTCGTTTCTATGCATCACCATGATCTTGCGTGTGCGTAGGAAATTTTTGAAATTACTACGTTACCCAACATAGTCTGCATTCATTTGCAGAATTCTTACAACATCATATTGACTCTCCTGAAGCCAGTTCTTGTTTGACAAGTAGACAGAAACCTTTCACCGTCTTGAAGCCACTCTGTCTGAATATTATGGCCACTGAAAAATCTGCAAGGAAGGGTGGCAGGCAGCACCGTGGAAATACTGCTCTGGATCTGCCTCCAGATCTCTATGAACTGTACAAGTCAGATCCTGAGGAGAGTTACAATCAGCGCAAGACCAGAATACAGTGAATCCGAAGATATTGGGCTGAACAGTTGTTCAAGTATAACTTCGTCACTCCTGAATATGCTGAAAAGAATGCTATCAAGCGCCCGTGGGGCGATATTCTTTACAAGAATCTGCAACCCAAGTCGAAGCTTGAAGCTATTGCCAAAGGCTTCTATCCTTGTATGGTCCGAGGACCTCTGCAAGAAAATGCTGACCCATCGTCTCTTCTATGGTGTTGTGACGACAATCTCTTCAAGCGCAACTTTCAGTTTGCAAAGGAGTCGGCAGCTAAGAACAGGAAGGAACTCAGACTCCACTTCAACCCTGGTTCATCTGCTCCAAGGCCGGATGGCACGCATGGTGCCAATCCTAATGTCATCGGGCCCTTCAACAGCTTCGATGGGCTCCTCTCCAACATTGCTGCTCAGAGGGCCACGGTGGAACAATCTGCTGATGATGCAGACTCTGAAGATGCACCTGCACCACCGAAGCAGAAGAAGAAGAAGTCAAAAACTTCAAAGCCCTCTGCCACACCAAAAGCTTCGACTGTGAAGCCATTGAAGACTGCACCTCCTGAACCCAGTGTGCAGTCTGAAGACTTGTCTCATGTCTCCAAGAAGGCCAAGAAGCCCAAGAAGATTTCGGGGCATGACCTGACTCCTGTTGCCGTTCTGCGCAATGAGGAAAACACCATTGATTTGTCAAGTGATGAAGATCTAGGAGATGAAGCTCTGGAGATGTTGATCAAGAGCAAGCAAGAGGCTGAGATCTTCCATGATCTGCCTCTCTTCGATGTTGATATTCTGAAAAACTTCATTGATGAATGGTTTGAGGACCAGAGCATCAACATTGATGATCTACAGCTGCCTGTGGACATCAGCATCACATTTCACGGAGCCATTGCCAATGAACTTGCCTTGGCTCAGAAAATTGTTGAGCTCAAGAACAAGATTGATTATGAGAACGCACATTTCAAGAAGCATATGGCCAAGCTCAGTGTGGCTGATGTGCAAATCTTCAAGAAGATGATGCAAGATCTCAAGGCAGAGTTCAACAAGAAGCGTGAAGAAGCCAAAGGCTCATGCGAGCGCATGAAGTACTACGCGCAGAAATGTGTGCAAGCGCACAATGAAGCTGAGAAGATAAAGGTGAAGGAAATATGCCCTAGAGGCAATAATAAAGTTGTTATTTATATTTCCTCATATCATGATAAATGTTTATTATTCATGCTAGAATTGTATTAACCAGAAACTTAGTACATGTGTGAATACATAGACAAAACAGAGTGTCCCTAGTATGCCTCTACTTGACTAGCTCGTTAATGGAAGATGGTTATGTTTCCTGACCATAGACATGTGTTGTCATTTGACGAACGGGATCACATCATTAGAGAATGATGTGATGGAAAAGACCCATCCGTTAGCATAGCATAATGATCGTTTAGTTTTATTGCTATTGCTTTCATCATGACTCATACATGTTCCTCTCACTATGAGATTATGCAACTCCCGAATACCGGAGGAACACCCTGTGTGCTATCAAACGTCACAACGTAAATGGGTGATTATAAAGATGCTCTACAGATGTCTCCGAAGGTGTTTGTTGGGTTGGCGTAGATCGAGATTAGGATTTGTCACTCCATGTATCGGAGAGGTATCTCTGGGCCCTCTCGGTAATGCACATCACTATAAGCCTTGCAAGCAATGTGACGGATGATGCATTACGGAACGAGTAAAGAGACTTGCCGGTAACGAGATTCAACTAGGTATGATGATACCTACGATCGAATCTCGGGCAAGTAACATACCGATGACAAAGGGAACAACGTATGTTGTTATGCGATTTGACCGATAAAGATCCTCGTAGAATATGTAGGAGCCAATATGATCATCCAGGTTCTGCTATTGGTTATTGACCGGAGATGTGTCTCGGTCATGTCTACATAGTTCCCGAACTTGTAGGGTCCGCACGCTTAACGTTCGATGACGATTTGTATCATGAGTTATGTGATTTGATGACCAAAATTTGTTCGGAGTCCCGTATGAGATCACGGACATGAAGAGGAGTCTCGAAATGGTTGAGAGGTAAAGATTGATATATTGGAAGGTAGTATTCGGACACTGGAAAGTTCTGGAGTGTATCGGGTACATACCGGAGTACCGGAGGGGTTACCGGAACCCCCCAGGGAAAGATATGGGCCTTATGGGCCATAGGAGGGAGGTTAACCAGCCCACAAGGGGCTCGTGTGCCCCCACAAGGGAGGAGGCCGAATTGGACTTGGGAAGGGGGCGCCACCCCCCTTTCCTTCTCCTACTCCCTCTCCTTCCCCTTTCCCCCTCCGGTAGAAGGAAAAAAGGGTGGGGCCGAATCCTACTAGGACTGGAGTCCTAGTAGGACTCCCCTCTCCCTGGCGCGCCCTTGTTGGCCGGCCTCCTCCTCCCCTCCTTTATATATGGGGGCAGGGGGCACCCCAAAGGCACAACAGACAATCTCTTAGCCGTGTGCGGTGCCCCCCTCCACAGTTCAACACCTCGGTCATATCATCGTAGTGCTTAGGAGAAGCCCTGCGCCGGTAACTTCATCATCACTGTCGCCACGCCGTCGTGCTGACAGAACTCTCCCTCATCCTCAACTAGATCAAGAGCTCGAGGGACATCATCGTGCTGAACGTGTGCAGAACACGGAGGTGGCGTACGTTCAGTACGTGGATCGGTTGGATCGTGAAGACGTTCGACAACATCAACCGCATTAGTAAACGCTTTCGCTTTCGGTCTACGAGGGTATGTAGACACACTCTCCCCTCCCGTTGCTATGCATCTCCTAGATAGATCTTGCGTGGTCGTAGGTAAAATTTTGAAATACTGCGTTCCCCAACAGTGGCATCCGAGCCAGGTCTATGCGTAGATGTTATATGCACGAGTAGAACACAAAGATTTGTGTGCGATAATAGTTGTACTGCTTACTAGCAACGTCTTACTTTGATTTGGCGGTATTGTTGGATGAATCGGCCCGGGCCGACATTACATGATGACGTTCATGAGACTGGTTCTACCGACGTGCTTCGCACACAGGTGGCTAGCGGGTGTCTGTTTCTCCAGCTTTAGTTGAATCAAGTTTGACTACGCCGGGTCCTTGTTGAAGGTTAAAACAACACACTTGACAAAAAATTGTTGCGGTTTTGATTCGTAGGTAAGAACTATTCTTGCTAGAAGCCCGTAGCAGCCACGTAAAACTTGCAACAACAAAGTAGAGGATGTCTAACTTGTTTTTGCAGGGCATGTTGTGATGTGATATGGTCAAGACGTGATGAGATATAAATTGTTGTATGAGATGATCATGTTTTGTTAAAGTTATCAGCAACTGGCAGGAGCCTTATGGTTGTCTCTTTATTGCATAAGATGCAAGCACCATATAATTGCTTTACTTTATCGCTATGCGATAGCAATAGTTGCAAAAGCAATAGTTGGCGAGATGACCATGTGACGACACGTTGATAAAGATCAGGTTGATGGAGATCATGGTGTCGTGCCGGTGACAATAGAGATCATGACGGTACTTTGGAGATCGAGATCAAAGGCACAAGATGATGATGGCCATATCATGTCACATATTTTGATTGCATGTGATGTTTATCTTTTATGCATCTTATTTTGCTTAGTACGACGGTAGCATTATGAGATGATCCCTTACTAAAATTTCAAGGTATAAGTGTTCTCCCTGAGTATGCACCGTTGCGACAGTTCTTCGTGCAGAGACACCACGTTGTCGGTGGAAACGAGACCTATGGAATCACTGGGATCCCTTCTACGGTTGGCGGGCGCGAGGTTGTGCAAAGAGCGAGCCTGACAGGAAGCACACGGATTGTTTACCCAGGTTCGGGCCGCGGAAATGCGTAATACCCTAGTCCTGCTTTGGTGGATGTATTTGAGTGTTCTTGTGTTCTTGAGCTAGCTACGAGGTGAAACTTGCCCAAAAGATCCAAATCCTCCTCCTCGTCGCCTCGGGCCTCCTTTCATAGGCAAAAAGGGGTTGCCCCAGTGGCACACAGGAGGTGGAAAGGTCTACAGTCGATAAGTCTATCCTCTGGTACCGTCGGACAAACGCATTTAATGCGTTGCCGACGTGCCCCCCTTGCTTTATCGAGGACGGCAAAGAAGCACGTCCCAGCTGTCGCCGCCTCGCCTGGCCTCGACACGCGTCCGAGCTGATGAGGCATCGTGGTGCCACGTCGACTGGATGTTGGGCTGGCGCGGTGGTGGAGCCTTCACGAAGAACTGCATGCCACCATGCAAGTGCTTGCTGAGTCGGTCGTGGAGGCCGATCATCGCCACGCACGTGCCTGCTCAGTTGGTTGAGCTAGCAGCTGCATGGGGACGGCGGTGGAGCCTTGGCAGACGCGGGCCTGGCCGCGGCCCCGTAAGTGTCTTTTGGCAAGGGCCTTGCCGGGGCCCCGACAAGGGTCCTGTCGCGGCACCACGGTCGTCCTCGGAAAGAGTCTTGCCGGGGGTCTCATGGATTTCCTCGGCTAGGATCCCGCCGAGGATCGTCATCTTCTGATCCTCATCTGATCTTGTGTGTTTGTGATCTTGACAAAGATCTGCATGCCACCTCAGAGGTGCCTCCCGAGCTTTGGTTCCAATGTAGTTGGTTGGTGGTCTTGGAACCCGTGGGCTCAAGGGTGGCCTGCTCTGCTGGCGTCGGGCAAGTTGCCCCGGCAAGGCTCTTGCCGGGGCCGCGGAGGCTGCCCCGGCAAGGGTCTTGCCGGGGGAGTCCACCTCGCCCTCTTGCTCTTTTGTGTTCTCTGGGTCTTGGCGTTGCTTCTGGTCGCCTTGTGCCTTCGGCTTCCCTCCTCTGCCTTGCTCAGTGTGGCCGTGGGCGCAGCTCCGACTGCCCGTGCACAAGTAAATGGGTGAAAAGGAGTGCCCCTACCTTTGTACACCACAGGAGCCCCCGGGCCTGGGCCACACATAAGCGCGACACGTTGTTGGGCCAGGCCCAGAACGGTGTGTGGGCAGGCGGGGCTGGATTTTACCGCGGTAACTCTTCGCTCGCTTGCGCTTCCTCACGACCCGCGTTGAATGCGCGTCGTGGAGGGTCGTGCGTGACATGGGGGGAATGCGTGGGACGGTTCCCGCACGCATGCGTCACATCGCAGTTAATGGGAAAAGAGGCAGCCTGCACCTTCCCCGTAAAAAGGAATAACCGCGGGCGCGCTACTCATTTACCCTTCGTGCTTTCCCCAATCTCGGAACCGCCGTCCCCTTCTTCCTTCCACTCAATCTCTCGCCTTTGCTCGCCGCTGCTACGCCTCCGTCGTCCTTCCGCCTTCGCCTCTCACAGCCGCCATGGCACCCAAAACCAGTAAAGACAAGGGAGTGGCCAAGGACGCCGGGGCAGAGGAGCCGCTGGAGAGCGAGTTGGCGGTACGGCGGACGCAGTCCGCCTACTTCCCCACGACGGTTGATGTGGTCCATCTCCGGACTACCTCAAGCACATGTGGGGGTGCAAGACGGGGGGGGAGACGACGGGGCACCCTGCCACGCGCGTCATCCCTGCTGCTTTCGCCAAGGCCGGCCCGAATCGGTGCCCATTCTTTGTCGACTACTTCTCCTGCAGCCTCTGCCCCCCTTCTCTGATTTCTTCAACGATGTCATGCATACCTATGGCTTTCACCTTCTAGATTTTACCCCAAATGTCGTGGCGTGCATGGCTCTTTTTGCGCATCTCTGCGAGGGCTTAGCCAGGGTGCATCCCAACACGGCGCTCGTCCGCCACTACTTCTTCCCTCGGATCCAAAAGGGGGCGCCATTTCCGGCTGTGTCGCCTGGATCCCAAGGTCCAAGGGGACTTACCCGGAGGGCGCTCAGAAGGAGAGGTGGGAGGAGTGGCGGGGCCGGTGGTGCTGGATTGAGGAGGACCCGCGGGAGTTCTGCCAGGTTCGCCAGGCGCCGCCGGTTCGCAGAAGCGACTGGAGCAATGTTGACGTCGGCGACGCGAAGCTGACGGTCTCCACCACCAGGATTCTTCGCCTCATCGAGGTCGGGCTCACCCTTGAGATGATCGGGGTGGATTTCATCCGCCGCCGAATCGCTCCGCTGCACAACAAGGGGAGGCCGGCCTGGCTCTTCACGAATGCGGCCGACATCATGAGGCTTCGCCCCGGCCTGGACCACAACCTCACGGTGATGGGGCACACCCACTTCTGCCAGCGGCTCTTCCAGCTTGACGTGAACCGTGACGGCAAGGTCGTACGGTCCGGCAAGGCCGCCAAGACCGGTAAGGTTGCCAAGGGGCCCTTGTTTGGGTTGCCGGCGAGGGTGGTCCCGCTGAGCAACAACTCGTGTTGGAACGACATCATCGCCATGATGCCAGAGTTCAACGCGCACGGCCTCGTCCCAAATTGGGCCGAGCCGCCGGAGGGTCAAGTGCAGGAGTTTTTTGATACCCTGGAGGAGAAGTACGTCCGCGCCGAGCCGCTGCTTGTTTAGGACACCACCCAGGCGAAGCTGGACTACATTTCTGCCAGGGTGGCGGAGGCAGAGCTCGCCAAGGAGGCCGGCAGCGCCGATAGCCTAGAGGACAAGGCCGCGGCGGCCAAAGAGGAGAGGGAGCTCACCCAGTGGGTGGAGTCCGCTGGGGAGGCCAGCAGCGCCGGCACCAGGGCCCCTCTCATTGAGGATCTGGTCGACGAGTCGTCGTCGGAGGAGGACGAGACTGTTGATCCTCCGGCTACGGGGAGAGGGCGAGTCCTGCAGCGGGCCAGCTCTGGAGCCGGTCCGGCCCGGCAGGGCCGTGCGACCGCGGCAAGCCCAAGAGGCGTCCGTGCGCCAAATGAGGGCCGCGGCGGCGAAGAAGTTGGTGAAGGCCGCGGTGGCAAAGAAGAAAGCAACTGCGTCTTCTTCGTCCAAGCGCGTTCAGACTCCACCTTCTTCCCCTCCTCCGGCAGACGTCGACTCGGAGGTCGTCTTCGACTTCGGGTCCCTTAGCCCAAAAAGGAAGAGGAAGGCAACAGAGGTGGAGGTGGAGGATGAGTAAGCGTCTTGTGCCTTTTTTGTCATCTCCGTCTCCTCAAACTGTGTTGTTTATCTTGACTTGTTTTCATCTTTGCAGGGACGCGGAGACGCTGGCCCAAAGGGTGAAGAGGGCCAGGTCCTCGGCGGGCAGCCAGCCCCCGGCAGGCGCTTCCGGCACACCGCTGGTGGTGTTGAGCAGTCCGGACAGCAGCCCCGGCACAGTCCCCAGCGTAAGCTCGTCATTCGCCCCTTGTCAACGTGTGTTGGGGGTACGATCCCTCGGCGCTGACCCTGCTGTGATTGCAGGAGGAGGATAGCAGCAGGAGGAGCCACTGAGGGCTACCCCCAACATGCCGCCCCCATCAACCACGCCGCCCCGAGGGGCCTCCCCGGCAAGGTCGCCAAGTACCGAGCCCATGCACATGGAGGAGGCACTACAAAAAAATACACTTCCGTGATGATACGTGTTTGTCACAGTAGGTCGCATTTTTTATCATGCATGTACATCCATGACAAATTTATGACAGAATCAAGATAGTCATACATGTGCTGTCGTAGAAGTGTTCCATGACATTACCAAAATTATCATCACGGAAGTGTCCACTTCCATGACGATAAATCGCGCGTCACAGAAGTGCTTTCGTCAAGGGTGACCGACACATGGCATCCACCGTAACGGAACGCCGTTAAGCTATCGGGTCGGGTTTTGGATCCGATAACCTGTTAACAGCCCCGACCAATGGGGATTTTCCACGTGTAAAATCATCATTGGCTGGAGGAGACACGTGTCAGGTCCGCGTTGGCACAGGTGTCACTCATCCAATGGGCGAGACGCGCCTATGATATGTTGACACGTGGACCGGCCCATGAAGTTTAAATGGGCCGGCCCAACTGAAGGCCCACAAGATTTTGCGGACCATAATGGGCCGGCCCAGCTAAAGGCCCACGAGATTTTGCGGACCATAATGGGCTGGCCCAGCTAAAGGCCGACAAGATTTTGCGGGCCATAATGGGCTGGCCCAGGTAAAGGCCCACAAGATTTTTGTGTGCCATAATGGGCCGGCCCGGGTAAAGGCCCACAAGATTCTTGCGGATCATAATGGGTCGGCCCAGCTAAAGCCCCCGAGATTTCGCCGACATTAATGGGCCGGCCCAGCTATAGGCCCACAAGATCTTGAGGACCCTAGTAGGCCGGCTCATTAACTGGCTGCCATGTTTTGGGCCAAATGCCGGCCCATATTTGATCCGGTCCATTAATGGCCTGCCACGCTCTGGGCCTAATAGTGGCCCATATGAGATCCGACCCGTTAAAAGCCTACCACGTTCTGGGCCAAATTGCGGCCCAGATCAGGTCCGGCCCTTTAAGAGGCTTTGGGCTCAATTATGGCCCATATCAGATTCGGCCCATCAACTGGACACTATGCTTTTGGGCCCACTTGCTAAAGGCCCACTTAGTAATTCGGCCTGATATTAGTTTTGGCCTATTAAAGGCCCGTTTAACATTTCGGCCCTATATTAATTTCGGCCTGTTAAAAGCCCGTCATATAGTTGGGCCTAACTACGGCCCCGTTTGTATCCGGCCTGCTCGCAGCCGATATTTGATTGGGCCAAACAAGGACCGAGACAATTTTGGCCTGTTAAAAGCCCGTGATTTGATTCGCACAATCATGGGCCAGGGTTCATTTTGGGCTGCTGCCGGCCCGTGAGCTGTTCGGCACGTTTCAGGCCCAACCTACATCGTGATTGCATGACGGCCCGATTATTTACCGTAATTTTACGGTTTGGCCGGTTTACTGCGAAGACATGATATATATACAGTAAAATAACTGCAGCATCGTGAATAAGAAAAAACCTAGACTATACAATAAAGAAATTACGGCATATTACATCCACTGGGCATCAAAGTTCGCCACTATGATAATAAAGCACAAGCAGACAACAGATTACATACACTGGGCATCAAAGATCGCCACCAGTGCAAATAAACACGCCGACAAAATAATATACAAAACCGACAGCACTTCAATAGAGTTCAAGAAAGGTTAGCCCTGCTGGGGAGCTGCAGCACAAGCAGCTGAGCAAGATGATGAGACTGTGCTTGTTCAACACTTATATCTTCCTCACTCTGAAAGATAAACAAGCAGACAGATGATAGGTTTTGCACATAAAAGTATCAGTGCTGACAATTCATCACATTTCTTACTGACGAATAAAGTGACACAGTTTAAAATTGCATTAACACAATATGGTATTGTTCAGGTCAAGACATGGCAGGAAATGACATTGTGAAGGAGTTGGCAGCGTCACGACACCACTGGATTATAGATCAAGAACTCATAAGTATCAATGGTTAGTGTGCTATCAATTTATACCATTTCAGATTGGCAAATAAAGAGACGGTTTAAATAATAGTAGAATGATATGACATTGTTCATAGTTAAGACATTGCAGAATATGACATTGTGCTGTAGTGGGTAGGTTCACCGCACCACTGGATTACGGATGAAGAACAGAAGCATACATGCAGTGCAAAAGAAGATCACTTGCTCTGTATAGTTTAATTTACATGGTATGAAGAAGGAACTTGGTTGTACAACTGAAAACTTAAATTGAGAAAGGACAAACTTTTGTTTATGAACTACATAATAAACTTAAAACAAGCAATTTGATGCAAACACCAAAAATAAACAGCTGTTGCAGTCATGCCTAACCAAATATATACAACAAAGTTTGAAGGCTTGAGATGGACAAACTTACATTATTGGTGAAGACAGGCTCTATAAAGGCCTCGTCCATGCTGATGGGGGGGGGGGCAATTCAAGAAGTTTACCACAGAATCTTCTTCAAAAGCATTGCCTTTATTCTACATTTTGTTAAGAGTAAATATAGATGTGATAATATACGAAAAAATGGAGAATATTTAAGATAAGATGAAGAGTGATGCTACATAACCAAGTAGCTATAAATGTAAGTGTAGTGATACAGGCAAAAGGTACAGCCAAGAGCAATGCACAGCTAAACTTCTTCAGTACCAACCTTATGGTAAGAGTAAATATAGATCTGATGTGTAGAAAATGGAGGGCAAAGGAAAATAAGCTGCAGAGTGATGGTACATGAACAACTACTTGTCATTATAAGTACACTGATAAAGGACAGCATGTACTTACAAGAACAATGCAGAGCTAAAAAAACATTGGCATTGGATATATTCTACACTAATGTAACCATTCATACAGATCAGATAATTTGGAGCGAACAATTGATAAGCAAGCTATCATGCATACTGCTGTCACATAATGAACCAGGTATGTATGCAAGTACAGTGATACAGGATAACAGGTACTAACAAGAGCAAAGCAGCGGGCAGCATATTTGCGATATCCTTTCGTTCTTGTCAAACCGGAATTCTTCTTCGAGCAGATTTCCTGCAAAAAAGATCCTTAAGGCACATGCGGAAAAGTAGAAGTTCAAATTGTCATGTGATTTCATAGATAGTACCTCATCCTGGGAACGAGATCAGTGCATAACAAGGTTTTTCCATTCAATGTCTTCTAAATTTAGCACATGAGACTTCACCGGAAATTCGTTTATAGACTTGCCATCAAAGTGTGATTTCCTCAGGTAACACCGATACTGCTGCAATGCTTCCTTGAAAAGCACAAGCAAGCTTTGCTCGTCATGACTATCCAGATTGACCCTCGCCTAGTTACAACAATGTAATGTAAATCATTGATGTGTTCAATCAGCAGAAAATAGGAAAATAATAACCATGAATAATAGCACTTACACGTAAGTTGGACAGGAAGATGTGAAAATGGTGTTTGTCTTCAAAATAATCTTCCCATGATGGGAATATATGCACGTAGTCCCTAACAACATTGAAAGCATTGTCTTTTAAACTGGGAATAAATGGAATGGGGTTCCAATCTGCAGGAATTGGCCGTCTCTGCAGTTGGGATAGGTCTTCGGCCGGTCGACTTGCTGTACTTTTTGCTGGAGTGGGATTTTTCTGTGGTACAGCTAGTGCTATGGCAAATGAAATTGGTATACCTTTTGCTGGAGTGCAGGTCCTGTGTGGTGGGGCTAGTGGTGTGGCCAGTGAAGTATGGGTACAGTCTGCTGCAGTCGGTCCTACGTTTTGTGTCACTGGTTGTACAACCAATATAAGTGGGGTGCTGTCTGATTTCTCCGGCATCACCACGTTTTTCAAGGACTTTGCTGGTGCTCCTTCAGGTTCGGCAATCACCCTCTTCCTTTTTGATGTCTGATGCACAAGAATAGCATTTGAGTGGAAAAACATGGTATGATGACAGATGGAATATGTATTGATAATGGATGGGCATGGCATCTCGACATATATGATGAGTAAACTAAGCAGATGGTGGTGCAACAAAGTAGAAGAAATGCAAGACAACATATGCAAGATACCCGCAATCAATAAAACATTGCCAAATTAGAACAGGCACCTTGATGGGTGAACAGGACAGGCCATCTGCCTTTGACTCCTCGAGGTTAGAATAGTCATTAGGATCATATTCTGAACAAGAATCAACAGGTGGGGAGCGTATGAGTTTCATTGCATCCAGAATGGCACTCAATGCCTTGGTGCCAATTTTGTAAGTCATTGCAGTGTTTAGCTTCAAGAGTGAACTGCTGCTAGTGCGACACAAAGCAGCTACACAGATCATAGTGTAGATATAACGGGAAAACCTTAAGCATCAGAGTAAAATCAGCAAAGTGGAACTTGCTGGAATATATGTGCTAGTATTGCCGGTA
>NC_057796.1:242878445-242881791 GCF_018294505.1 Triticum aestivum | reverse complement strand
CTCCGGCGAGCTCTGAAAAATCGACTGACCCAATTTTGAAATTTAGTCTACTGTGATTTAACTAGTGTGGAATATAAAAGGGGAAAACCATAAGCATTGGGAGTATAGTGTTGAGCGTGCCATGGCGGATCTGAAGGTGCAAACCGGACAAAGGCAACTTCACAACCAAGACAAAAAATCAGAGTAAAGCAGTGGCGATCTATTTTCTTGCTGCGATAAATAAGTTGAGCAGATACGAAAGAGTACCGCCTCTGGTGCGGCGCCATGTACGCATCTGCTGAGAATTTGATGGTGCTGCGGTAGCGATGGCTGTCGGCGGCGTGGAAGCAGATCTAGGAGGGTAGACGGTGGCGGCGGGGCACGGTGGACGAGACGGACGTAGGAGCGGCGCCGGCAAGGTGGGCGACGGCGGGGATGAAGCGAGAGGACGGGATGCAAGGATCCCGGTCCGAAGCCGTGGATGAGAGAGGTCGATCTCTTGTAATGGACGGCGGCGTTGGGGTATCAGCTCTGGCATGGTGGAGGAGGACGGCGGTGGATGGGGTGGCGGACGGCGGCAGACGGAGGAGGGTGGGGTGGAGAGGGTGTTTTGGCGCCCACGGAGTACGAATGGGGAAAAGGGAGGTAGAGAGGAAGGGGAGAACCATGTATTCAGGTCGTGCTTGTCTCAAATGCGAGGAAATTTACAAACTTAGCCCCCGTTTCAAATTTCTACTACATCATAGCAACATTAGTCGGTTGGGGATAGGACGGTAATCTCGCATACACCGAATATTTGCCGATGAGAGTTTGTTTTTGGCGCCCACCGTGTATGAATATGAATTGGGGAGGGAGTCGATTTCGGCCGAGGACACACTGTGTTTTGGCGCCCACCGTGTATGAATCCGGGTGAGAGGCGGTTACGTCACGTTTGGGTGAAATTACAAACCTAACCCTATCGAAACCTATAGAAATCCAGCAGATAGGCTTTGCGTGGCAGGGATAGGCAGTAGTGATTTCCATCTCGCAGATTTTGGTTTCAGGCAGTTACTGCGACTTTCCCCGCTTCGTTCAAATTTTGCAGAGTGCACGTTTACCGTGCCAACTCAATTCGAATCCCGTTTGTATTCTATTTTTTTCGGGCGGGATCCATTTTCAATTGGAATTACATTCTATATACATCATTTTTTATATATACTTTCAAAAGCACAACACCATTTATACATAAATATGGTTTACAAATGGCATGATCTCAGATTCATAAGGTTGTATCCATCAATTTGGATTTTCAAATATTTGAAACCACTTTATGTTGAAATCCAATGTATGCATTCCTCGCTAACTGTCTCCAATTAATGTGTGTTTCATGCGGGTTTTTTTTTACTTCTCAAACATGTATAATGTGTTTCACACACGCAACATATAGTGTAATCCCGTTTAGACATTAATTGCATATAAACCACGCATTGTTTGTAATTGAAGAATCTATGGATCACCAATATCGATAAACTATATAACATTACACGTGTGCCCAAATTCAAATGAATATGCATGTTTGATACACCAATTTGCGTTATGATATTATCGATGTCGTGATCTCCAGTTTAAATATTTGAATCCCCTTTAATCCAGATATTCGTCTCATATAGCTATCACTCATGCTTATATAGGACTGTCTCTCTGGACCTATACGCGTTCATCGTCTCTCAGGTATCACTCGTGCTACCTGTATGTCGACAATGATCTTTTATCTTCGTAACGCACTGACGGTACTCTCTCCCTCGACCTTCATCACTCTATCTCTCTCTAAGTATATCTCGCTCCCTGCTATGTGTCTCTAACTATGATTCTCCATGTGGAATCTCTTTCTCTCACACAAACACAAAACTTTGTCTCCTGGGGTCTCATTTCTCTCTACTATTCCCATGTGTGCCACTCGCACACCCCTCATACAGAGATGTCTTTCGCTCCTTAGATATGAGAACCTACGACTCTTCCTCTTCAATATCTCTTTCTCACACACAAACACAAACTCTGTCTCCCAGGGTCTCATATTTCTCCATTGTTCTCTTGTATGTCGCTCACACACACCCTCTCTCCCTAGAGATATCTTGCATTCCCTCGTATGTCTCTCTAGCTATCACTCTCGTTGTGAAATATCTTTCTCTCTCGCAGACACAAAACTCCGTCTCTCTGGATCTCATTTCTCTCTGTATCTGTTTGTATGTGACTCACATGCACCCTCTCTCTATCTCTCTCACACCCACACACATAACCCAGCCTTCTGATCCACTCGACTCCTATCTCTAACGCACACTAGCTAGCATCTTTATCTTTCTATTTATCTGTTTCTCCATCAACCTTCTTTCTCGCCCTCACTCTTGATTCCTATCACGCACACTACATATGTTTCTCTCTACATGCAGTCAGGTGCCCTCTCACACACATATATAACTTCACCCTTTGAACCACCCGACGGTCATCTCCAACACTCAAACTAGCGGATGTCCCTCTAGCTAGCATCTCCATCTTTGTATCTATCTGTAGTTTCTCCGTCAACATTTCTTTCTCGCACGGAGTCTTGCTTCCTATCACCCACACTATATAGGTCTCTCCATACATATGCATTTATAGGTTGGTCTCTTTTGCACAATCATTGCGCCTCACTCCCTCTACTCGCCATAGATGCATGCTCCAGCCCACGCCACTATCTCTTAAAGACAAAAACACATGCTCAATTGTCGGGCCTTCTTCCCTGCATTCTCACATGCATGCATATTGTCATACTGATCCGTCTCTCCCATGTCGTTGATCTTATGACTTATGTCTTCTTTCTTTTATCTCGATCATGCGCGCGCGCGCACACACACACACATCCCATGTATACATGTATACCTCTCACACATGCATGTTCAAGGTCTCTATGTCTCCATACGTTTAATAACCCTCAATCCTAACGCCATATCGAATCGTTCTCCTCTTTTGTGCACATAACTTCCGCCTGGATGGGTAAAACACACACTCACACTTAACAATCTCCTTCTAGCTACCCCCCCCCGCCTCTCACTCTTCCCCTATATCCCCGAAACCAATAAGACCATCCCTTTGTTTAATTCCCGCCTACATGCACCATCGATATATAGTAGTCTTCCTCGGTGTCTCTCGAACAAACACGTTCTCGCGATGTCGACTCCTCTCACGCGCACACACCTTCTCTTCCCTCTCTACGGGCATTTTCTCTCTCGCACCCCATCGTTGGTGGCCTCTGCCATACACATCACCTCTCTATGATGAAGCCATGCACACTTAAATTACATCCTCCACAGAGGACCCCGCGACACACACACACACACGCACACACACACGC
>NC_057796.1:242864197-242877877 GCF_018294505.1 Triticum aestivum | reverse complement strand
CACACAAACTAAGACTCCATCTCTCTTTCTCTCTCCTCACACACACACACACTAAGACTCCATCTCACACACACATGCTCTAGGCGGAGCATTTGTTCCTACCACCCTTCATCTAACCTTACCCGTATGATAAACAATCACCTTTATTTACTTGCATAACATGGACAAATTCCACTTTACTTTAGTAGTCAGCAAACTTATCATCTGTACCCTTATAAAAAAACGAGTTGGCGGTGATGGTGTGCCTGCCATCTTGTAATACAGACCGTATGATCTATATCTAAGGATAGAAAGCAAACTATGATAATTTTACAAAAGATACCTGCACCTCTCTCCACATCATTATCTCCCGCAACCTCATTGCTCAGCAACTAAAAAAGGAATAAGTCTCTGGAACAATCTAGCATGCATGGTGGCCACTGCCGCCTGCCGGCGCCGTCCATCCCCATGCCTCCGCCCATTCCGACCACCAGTCACTACCACGCTCCACTCCTCCTCGCCTTATCTCTCATCTTTCATTTTTTTGATGACATTCTCGAGATACCAGTTTTTCGATAAAATTCTCAAGATATCATTAGTTTTTACACATGGGATTACTCCTGCATGGGTCAATCACAACAGGTGTTCTGTAAAAAAATGCATATTGATGTTCCGTGCAATGCACAAGAATCTTGCTTGTAATTATATAACGCAAATCACGAGCAGGAAGTGTCATTTTTTTGACACAACCACGTTAAAATGGCCACGTAAATCACTAGCTAAAGTAAATACCATTATACTTATATCCCGATGCAAAAGGTTGAGTACATGTCCGAAGAGTAGAGTCGCACACACGCACTCTGTCTCTCAGAATCTCTCTCACATACACACCAGTTACGTGACGCCCACTTAAGCAGACACGTATGTTACAATTTGTGCACCCGCGGGTACACGTGATGCTGCGCATTTATTTAAGCCGGAAGGCGAACCCAAACAGTAGCTGCATTTATTCCCCTCCCGCCGCCTCTTCTCTGGTCGCCGTCGCCCGGTAGCCATGGGCCAGCCGAAGGTAACAACGTACGCCATACTCCCGCCGGAGCGGCGCTTTAATATGGAAATTTTAGTGGTCATGCATGCATCTTTTTGTGCTAGCACTCCTATATAAGGGTTGACCGGTCGCTTCCCGCGGACGTGCGCGGGCGGTGGAAGAGGAAGGAGGAGGGAAGCGGGCTGTGGAGTAACGTTTTTTACCACAATTTCTTAGGAAACTGAGTGCAATAATTGAGTAGTTTTGCAAACTACCAGTACTACACCTGAAACGGTTCAAAACCTATACTCCCTTGCCAGCGCGCGCTTCTCGCGTGAAACGGTCAGCGTCGCCCTGGAGCGTCAGTGCTGCATTAATGCCCGGCCAGAGCGGAGGCGACCTCTCACTGGCGCCGGCTTTGAAGTGGCGCGACGGCCGAGAGAGCGCCGCTTCCCGGTGCACGCGACTGCTCCGCGTCGAGACTGGCCATAGGCCCTGTTTGGATCCATGGGTTAGAGTTAGTTTGAGCTAATTGGGGCTCAAATAGCCCTAAAGTATCCAAGCATGAGTGTTTAAATTGGAGCAAGTTGCACCGAACCCACCAAAAAAACTATCCCACCCAAGAGGTGCTAACTGGAGATAGTTCTCATTGGGACCACTGAAAAATCACTTTTCTCTCTCCATGAAGTGCATTTATTGTCAATCTAACCCTGTCACCCAAACACCTCTTTGCTACAGTTAGTTCAGGGTTAGTCATGAGTTAGTCTAACCTCTAGCTAAGTTAGAGTATCAAACAGGAGCAGTATAGGACATGCAAGTTGCTCAAAGCATACAGGCAAATTCGTACGTGAAAGGATTTTTTTTCTTTTTGAAAACGGAACATGAAAGGAATCTTTTTTAGAATCCTCTTGGCATGTCGCTAACATGTGATAGTTAACCGACCTCAATAGACGGCAGAAACGCCAGCCCGCCGCACTTTGATAGAGACGAGGAGGGAGAAGCGATACAGGCTGCTGGATTACTAGAGATAGGTGTCGCACAGAAGCCAAGAAATATGGTGATAGTGTGGGTTAGCCATGTACTAGTATGATGTAACTACACCGGGCTGCCGTGTTTCGTACTCTTCCAGTCCACTGTGGAGATGATTGGTTAATTTTATATCACTGAATAATATTAAATATTATGAGTGCATACGCTCCACCACGAGGTTCCTTGCTCCTTCTCGGTCGTCCGGAATCTATGTTCTTCCACTCTATTTTTTACGTGAGCTTTGTTCATCCTTTTGCCAACACGCGAGACATCTAGCATCAAGGTGCACATGTTATGCAAGGATCGTTCCATCTATATGAAGAACACGTGGGACTGGAACTATGAGACGGACATGTACCCAGGAGTGGACGTACGAACCTGAGTAATGTAGCGCAGTAAGTGAAGTAGAAAGGCACAAATGGTATGAACATGCGTGGCATATAGGGTGTGTTTGGTTGCGTTCTTGTCTCAGCATAGTTGTTCCCTCTTCATGCATGCTCAACTCAACACCCCTCTTCATGCATGCTCTCTTCATGCATGCTTCTAGTGTATTTGTGCTAAACTAGTGTGGACTCATGCACCCTCCATACACTCTACCAAACTCCCAAAAGTAGGTCGAGAAGGGAACTCTTGGGCGACATTTGTCTCTTACTATGTACTACCACTAAATGTTGTACGTGCAATGCACGGTGATGTTATGGAGTACGTGCCTAAGTACTCTACTACTACTATATTAGTTGGAGGCACATATTAACTTTTATATTTGTTTACGTGTATGCCCCGAGACCTTCCAACTAGACGTGTCTTTCTCTCTAGGTCGCACTTTGTATCGTTCATACCACTAAGTACTACTACGTGTGGTCTCCGACCCAGAAGTGGAAGAAGTGGAGACGCTCTACCACGCTGTTTTTTCGATGGGCTCTACCACGCTGTTCATGTCCCACTCCTTTCGCTGACGTGTGGGACATCTAGCACGTGCCGTGTTTGGCACCCTTCGTCGTAAGAGTTGAAACGCTAGCATTCATCAGAAATAAAACATAATTATAAATCAGCAGTGATACTATTTTTTTGCGAACCAATCAGCAGTGATACTATACCACGCGGTTTCCTTGCTCCTCGATATCGGAAAGAATACTTCCGTTCGCCAACATGTGGGACGTCAACCATCCTGGTCCACGTGCATGCACGCAGAACTCCAAGGGAGAGTCACCCAGGTCGTCGCGCCGCAGTAACAATGACTAATCAGCCGTCAAATCACAGGCCCACTTCCCACTTTGAAGTTGCTCGGACGAAGGAACCATCATGACTTCGTTGAGTTCCACTTCTTGAAGAAAACTACTGTACCAGCAGTACTGCTAGCTACAGTAGTTACTCCAACAGAGGCCTCCTTTCATTCATATGATAGGAATATGAAAATCATAGGAAGTGAGATGACATGCATCTCAATTCCTATAGAGAAAGAGATGCCATTTGATGCTTAGGATAGGAATTTTTCCATTTAGTCTAGGCTAATGTACTGGTAATTTGCTCTAAAAACTACAGTAGTAACTAGTAGTATTGGTACATGCTCGTACTCAGACACAGACACACACACTAACTACTAGTACTACTACTTCTCACATGCTGGCCAGACGCCGTCGTTCTCCTTCCCGGCTTTGTCGGCGACACCCCACCGTGCTTGGATCTCCGCCGACCTCTTCGCAGCAGCGCGTGCATCCTTTTCTTTCTTGCGGCGGCGGGCCTCTCTTTTCTTGAGTGCTTTCTGACTTTTCCGCTCCCTCTGTGCGGCTTTGGCCGCCTCTTGCTCTACCGCCCATTCGGCCTTGGCATCTTCAAATTCCTACCACATAGTTGTGAGGTCGCGAGCGGCGATGAACTCGGCACGGCGGGATGCCATCGCTTCCCTACCATTTTGTGTGCGGTCGTGGGCAGCGAGGAACTCGGCGCGGCGGGATGCCATCGCTGCCTTACCGGTTAGTGTGCGATGCGGTGGCATGAATGACGCTTGGTGAGAGCTCTGGGGTGGAGTGGCCGGACAACCGTATAGTGCATTGGTTTGTCAAGAGCTCAAGAACAGAAGACGAAGCAAATTTGGATTCCCCTTCAATCCTGGTCATTTATTACCGAGTAAAATGCATTGGTGGTCATCGAACTTGTCTTGATAGCTCACTTTGACCATTGTATACAAGATATGGTGATTATACGGTCACTGGCTCAGCGTATAGCTCCGTATTTGTCTGGTTGACCAGTCAAATAGTCTGCATGCGCCTCATCAGCTCGTGTTCTTTATCTATCTACACGGGCCTACCTGTTAATGGAGAAAGAAATACTGTAAAAACCAAAATTATGCGTATGTGGGGAATCAAACCACGGACTCGTCGCTGCAATGCACCCTCGTCAGCCAAATGAAAATGAAATACTTCGCGTCAGACACTCACGCTCACGCTCACGCTGTCAAAGCATGCTAATGCATGCATGTCGCCCTCTAAATCAAAGTCCTGCTCATGGCGCAACGCAAACGGCGAGCCCATCACCTGCGCGCCCCGGCGGTGCCTGACATTACTGTTTAGACGTTTGATGGAGGCCTACACGAATGCCGAGCATGTATTCACCTGGCTCAACACCAACGGTCATACTCGGACCGCCTTGCTCATGTATATCGTCCATCACAACGACAATCTATAAAATAGCCTAAGCTAGAGAGGGTACTATGGTAGTATGGTACGGAGTATGTACTATCGTGAGCGACCGATCTTAGTGCCACTGCACACCGAAACCCCTTCCATCGCTAGCGCGCGCTTCCCGCCTGAAACGGTCACCGTCTCTCCAGAATGTCAATGCCGCATTCACCAGACTTAACTGCAGGTGCAATTGGTGTGTCACTGACATGTGGGCCAGATGCCTGTTGGGCCCACATGTCAGTAACCCAAACGCATCTGCAGTTAAGTCACTGAAGCAGCGTCCGCATTCACGCCTGACGAACCTACTCTGGCGCCAGTTGTCCATCTGTCTGCCGTGGCTCATTGCCATTCGCCCGCTATATTAACTTGAGCCCCAGCTCCCAGCCATAGCCAAAGACCCACACTTATTCTCTTCCGGTCCCTTCCTTCTGTCGGCACCACTTCAACCATGGCCTCCTGGCGCTCCGAAGCTCTCTTGGATGTACTGTCGCAGGAGCAGACGAGGGACATCGGCGGCTCCGCTCCGGGCGCGCTCCAAAGCTCTCTTCGACGTACTGTCACAGGAGCAAACGAAGGAGATCGCCGGCACCCCCCCGGCCGCCCTCCGCCGCCATGACCATGAAGCCGGCGCGCGTGCGCGGGCGCAGCCGGCAGCGAGGAAGAGTAGTACACGGTAGGTCGCCGCTGCTCTGGTCCCGGGAAGGCCACCGCTACTCCACTCAGTCGACGCCAAGCTTGGTGGGGTAAACATCGACGGCCGATTAGCCGCTTGACGGCGATGTGGAGGCGGAAATTTTCAGAACCTTGTGCTCCGGAGGAGGAGGTTATCGAGGCGGATGAGGAGGAGGCAAAGGCAATGGCCGGCTAACTCGGGTTCATGGCCGGACATGGTGGTCGGGCGCCGGCGATCGTTTTGATTAGGTTTACAGTAGGTTTTAGTATGGTTGTGCGAAATATGTAATGAATTTCGTCCAGTTTGTAGGAAAAGTTTTCGAAATGTAATGAATTTCATCCGGTTAATTTGAAATTTGCTTTGTTTACACGAATTTCGTCCGGTTAGTTCATATAGTTGTCGAAAGGTATGCGGGCAGCATCGGATGGCATCCATCAGTGTCCTCGGACGGATACCGGTGTAAATTTGTGGGCCAGCGCTGGAGATGCCCTAACTATCATGCTATAATCGCTAACAATCCTCCATTATTTGGCAGGGAACAGTTATCCCTCGATCAAAATCAGATCCGCGGTGTTTCGCACTCCTCCCGCGTAAGAGTGTAAACTCTTGCTTACATAAAAATGGACCAAGTGGACGGCACTGTAGCACGTCATATCACTCGAACTAGCCCGCCTAACGAGCGGGAAAGCACCGCCCTCGTCATTTTGTTCTAGATTTCTATCGATGATCGCGCGAAAATGTTACGCTTCGCAAGTTCTAAAGGAAAAGGCGGCACACTTATGACTCATACGCGTCGCAACCCCGACAGTCCGGCTCGCACGCCGCTCACCAGAGGGGACACGCGTTGTCATGCAATTTCATAGACATGTGGGACCGTAATTGAATAAACCGTCGATAGCCGAAATCTAATCGCTCGGCGGGCGTCGGCTGAGAAGAGAGAAACGGGGGAGGGAGAAGAGATCGCCCGCCCGCCGCGCACGGACTCCAAGAAATATATGGTGATAATGTGAGGTGGGCCATGCTGGAGTCCGGACCGCTTCCGGAGCCCGCTCTCACCGCCTGGCCCCTCAAGACGCCAGCTGCCCGCCGCATGCATGCATAGCAAGTAGTACTCCTTATGTGGAGGAGAGAGAGGCATTGACAAAGTCAAGGAGTGGGCTCTGCAAGAGCCCGTCTCTACACGTGCTCCTAGGTATAAAAAAATAATTCTAAAAAAGGCATAAAAAACAATTGTGTCTTAAAAAAAGAAAGGTAAAAAACATTTGAGTGGAAATAGATAGAGAGAAAGTGAGAAAAAGCTGTAACCTGGGCATTACATGAGGAAGGAGGGAGTGGTGCACATGCCAAGTTCACTGGGCTGTCGTGTTTCACACTCCTCCGTCGTAACAGTGGAGACAATAGCTTTCATCAAAAATAAACAATGAATACTCGTTGCTCGTCCTCTATATCAGAAAGAATACTTTCGTTCGCCGACATGTGGGACATCGACCATCCTGGTCCACCTGCCATGCACAAAATTATCCTGGTCTACCCCGGTCGTATCGCAGGCCCAACCTTTCCCAGTGTAAGTTGTTCGGACGAAGGAACCATCATGACTTCGTTGAATTCTGCTTCTTCAAGAAAACTTACTGTACCCGCAATACTGCTACCACACGCGAAGACTGGACGGCACTGTACCACGTTATATCACTGAAACCCACTAGGCCAAACTAGCCCGCCTAGGTCATCTATTTTGGAACGGAGGGAGTACGTCTCTGCACTGCTATGATTTTGTGTTGCACGTTCTCTGTACTTTTGCTACAATTTTCCTACCCTATGAACCAAATGAGGCCTGAATGTATGTCGACTATTGTCTGATCGATCGCTAAGCCTACAATTTTAGGAGCTAGGGCTATTGGTCGATCGACGAGGGATAAGTATAAGCGTACCACGAGCTCATCAGCCCCAACGTTTCTCTTCGGTGAGTGTTTTGCAAGTACTATAGCTCGCACAGTAGCTAGCCTACTAACACCAAGAATCATCAAACAAGCCCTGCTGATATGATAAACAGTTCAAACTTACATCTAAGCATGCCATATATTACATCAAAATCTGGTGAGGATACATCTGTTTCCATAACTCGGAGAGGGTTCGCATGATTCATCGCATGATTCACTATCAAACAAAAGTAGCAAGATCCGCCCACACAAGACAGTGCACTAGCCCTAAGATGGTTTGATAACACGCATCGTTCTGGTAATTAAACACAGGGCAATGCAAACTACCCTGAAGGATTAGCGCGACCAACTATTTCTTGTCATCGATCTCTCGGGCAATGACCACAGCACGGACAGCGGCATGGGAATCGATTTCTGGGGCGATGTCCACAGGACTGACCGCAACATCGGAATCGATCTCTGGGGCGATGTCCACAGGATGGACAGCGGCATCGGAATCGATCTCCGGGGCGATGCCAACAGGACGGGCCACGACATCGGAATCATCAAGGATGTCCACCGGCACCTGCACAACCCTAACATATTAGCAAGCACATTGCAAATAATCAAAAACCACAACTATGATAATAAGCCATTATTTTTTACCTTGTGTAGCTCACCGGGGGATCTCATCCCTCCGGGGGCCATCTCCCCGTCCTCGATGGGGGCCATCACCTTGCTAGGGGAATACTGCTTCTCAACGGTGACTATCTCCTCAAACTCGGTCTTGAGCCTCACATAGGTGGCAATCAGAGTTCCTGGGGTAGGCACGGTGGGGCCCTTGCTGTTCTTCCAACTTTCTTTGAGGAGTTCGTCCACCAATGTCCTCAACTCTTTGGCCAGTGCTTGTTTCTTGGAGTTCTTCGTCTCCATGGGTTGGCCCGCCAACATGGTCGACTCATTGGTCGGTGCTCGCTTCCTGGAGATCGTTGTCTCCAGTGGGTTGTCCGCCTGCAACTCTTTGCCTAGTGCTCCAGGATCCATCAATGAACTCACAAACAAAAAGCAATCGAAAGGAAACCACAATCGCAATGAAAACGGGAAAAGAATAGGATGTGAGAATCCGTCGGTGCTTCGCAAAAAGAAGATTCTTGGAATGAAAATATAGCAGCATAACTGATTCGCCCACCTTTCCTTCTTCGGTACAGAAGAAAGATGGCAGAAGTGAGTAACCTGGAGTGAGGTTTTCTTCAAGAAAGGGAAGAAAGGGCTTGAACGAGCGTGCCAGTGAAATGATGGTTGCTTCGTCCAGTCCAACTTGGAGGCCACCTTACAACTGCTGGTAAAGGTGTGGGTTTTGTGATATGACGGGTCATGACGGCCACACCGGGGTGACAGGTGAGTCTCGACTGTAACACCTCGCTGTGATTTGGTGGATGGCACGCGGGCCTGGATGCTTTGAAATGTCCCGCATGTAGATAGAGCGGCTAGTCATATAGGAGTGCTCAATATTGTGCACCGCGACCAAGGCGGAGAGGAAAACGAGAGAACTACGTAATTAATGCATGAGTTTAATTAGGGTAGTTTTGTAAAGTACGAGATACATTCCTCCAATCGCAAAATGCCTTGGTTCATGAGATTTGAGATTTGAGCCCTATAAACCGGAAGGGAGGGAGTACTGCACACGGTGTAGTCTAGTCACTTGTTGAAATCTCTAGAAAGGCAAATACTCCTTTCCGGTTTACAGGGCTATACTACTCCCTCCGTCTAGGTGTGTAAGTCATCTTACGAAAACCAAATAGTCCCAAAACACTTAGGCATGGTGCATTAACTTCTACCTTGTTTCTTATTTCTTGACATACCAACCAATAAGAGATGAGAGGTGTGCATGCTTTTAATGACTTGCAATGGCTAGTTCATTGCATGCAATGCTATTAATTAGCAAATAAACATTGGTGACCCCAGGAGGAAACGGTGCTAAGCGCATGGACCTATGCAGAATGAGTATCAACCAATGGATAATGGAGTTTAATTGTTAAACAATAGCAATTTTGTCTCATGCAAGAGCCTGGCTAGTACTCCAAGGAACCGCACCACGCGAGCGTTCGCAATTGCCACGTTCGGGTTGTGCTTGGCTCTTCGCCTCTTCGAGAAGACGAACAATGATGTTACTCCTACTTCTACAGTATCGAATCCACTGCTGCATGTCCGTCCACCTCGAGCGGGAGGGATAGCGTGTAGCGAAAGCTTCTACTTACTGCTCCTGCCTTTGCGTCTATGACAGGTGGGCCCAACAGGTGGTTGGCCCTCCTGTCATGCAGCCAAAGGCAGGTGCAGTTAAGGCACCGGAGCTCAGTCCGCGAGGGAGAGGGCGTTGTAGTAATCAAATTTCTCGGTCTTGTACGAGTTGACGCGACATATCAAAGCACTGCACTCGATATAAGTCTTTTTACACATTTCAAATGGGCTACTTTGTATGTAGGAGTAGACATATTCTGCTTCGTATGTAGTCACTTGTTGCAATCTCTAAAAAGACTTATATTTGGAAACGGAGGGAGTACAACGCATGCATGCATGCCGTGACTTTCCTTTTGATACTTGCATGTGTTGATTTGATGCACCTTGCCAAATTTTGACTATAAATTTAACTAACCAAATTTTCATGCATGTCACAAAAGATTACGGGGCTGTTTGGATTGTGACTATGTTTGTCTTATGTTGCCACATTATTTTTGCCACACTTGCCTAACCTGGGTTGCTCAAATTGTTAGACACACTTTGGCTTGCCTAAGGGAATCTTGCCACAATTTTTGTGTCTATGACATGTGGGGTTCACTGCTAATAAAAAAATTCTTGTCTTAGGTGTGGCTTATAAGAAAGACTTATATTTAGGAACGGAGGGAGTAGAAAATATAAATAATAATGCATGTTGGGGCAACCCACGTTTCCGCTAATTTTAGTCGTGGGCTTGTTCACAATTTTTACGAGGGGGTGGTTGTTCATTTAATGGAGGGACTTGTAGTACCAGACTTGAACGCTACAAAGTGCGACCTGGCACACCGTAACACCACTTGGAACAAGCGGGTAGCTATCTCAAAAAACAATCAACAACTAAAAAAACCGCGACGTGGCATGTAGTAGTACACAATTTTAAACGATTGTTTTGATGGAGTGAAAAAGGAAAACTACCCCACTACGTATATATAGGTCGGAGCCTCCGCGCTTGCTTGCTAGGGTTGCTCTATTCACACACTCTCATCCTCTCCAGATCTAAACAAGATAGGGGTAGTAACACTGTCTTTCTCCCTTCAAAAAACACTGGCTTTCTATCCTCACCGCTGGTTACAGATCCGGACGTATCCCCCTCCGCCGGTGAAGGGGAGGAGGGGCAGCATTTAGGCCGTCGTCGACAGCGAGGGAGGAGACCCACTGCCGGCCACACCGTTATCTCTGGTCGAGCGCCGGCGCGGGAGGTCCTTCGATCCCTTCGTCGTTGCCTGTGGGCGGATCCGGCCTCCCGCCGCCCACCTATCCACATCCCGACGACCTTCAGGTATATCTTCGTTCGAAACCGCCTTAGCTCTACTTCCCCAGCTTGCTACGTCGCTACATGTGCATCATTTTCTACCTCTCATCCCCTCTCGATCGGATGGTCCAATGTCACATTTTTTTTCTTCTATTGTTAGAGGTAAAGCTACTTCATGGAGTCGAATCTTGTACTCCCTCCGTCCGAAAATACTTGTCATTGAAATGGATGTATCTAGATGTATTTTAGTTCTAGACACATCCATTTTGATGACAAGTAATTCCGGACGGAGGGAGTACTTGGTTCAAACAAGAAATAAAGTGGGGGTGGGGGAATTTAGTATGTACATCGGACTTGGTACAAACAGGAAGGAAAGGGGGTGAAAGTAGTACAGACTGGTCATCCAACCGGTCTCTTGGTCGAAAGGGAAATATAGGGGTAACGCTGTACACAGTGGTATGACCAGGACTAGATTTGCTATCCACACATAGGAGTAGGTGGCTAGAGTGAACAAAAATGGGACCAACCCAGATATGTTTCTTGGATGTTTGTTTCTCGGGGCAACAAACCATGAATCACCACTTTATGCCCTTGTTTACGTACATGGTGCTGGACTGCTGGTGCACCAACTGTCCCATGCCCTTATACCAAATATTTAGGCTCCCTTCGGAATAAAGGGGCAGAAAACATAGGTCTTGATGAAAATAGATGAATAAGAAAGGAATGTAGGTATAAAACTATGGAACAGCGAACCGGAGGAAACTCTCAAGAGAATGTGTTCGGATGGACTACGAAATGTACACATTTGTTTTTTTAGAGTAGCATGCTTGGCAGTATGAGATGCTATTTTTTATTCAGCTGCACAGTGACTACTCTTGTCCTCACCTCACGTACCACACATAGGTTGATTTTTTTATTCCGGCAACACAGCACAGCAACCTGTCTAACGCATGGCAGCGAGCGCCTGCCTCGGGCTTCCGCCCAAAAAATGAGCAGCGCGTGGATGTTTCTAATCCTATGGAATCAGTACTACCAGACCAGCTTTCCTATGAAACACTATTCACCTTTCCCGTGTTCCGAACGGTTGGAAGGGAAAGAATACCGTAGGAATTGTGTTCCTACGAAAATCCTGCACCAAACCTGTGAACCGAACGCAGCCTTAGCTATTCTTAATCTAATGTCCCTGGTAAAAATGAAGCCATGCCACTGTTATAAGCCATGACAAGTTTAGCCAAATGTTTTTGCCTGTAATTGTTTGAGACTCTGACTGTTTCCTCTGTGCCTTTTTGTGCAAACAGGGATATCCAATTCACCTGGTTGCTGTTGTGACCTTTTGGTGCACTGCACTAAACTCTTCTTAAAAGAAGTGACTTTTGTGCTGTTTAACTGGAATGTCAGAATGGAACAGTTGGTTCATTTTGGTGGAACTGCACAAAGGGAGATCTGTGTTCCAATCCTCACCATCCATATTGGCGACATAACCTTCCTTTAGGTAAGAATGATATTTAATGCATGTGTTCATCTCTATTTTCCGACTGCCATGAGAAAATAATGTTGTTTTTTACTAGTACACTTGTGATCCCTCATTGACAAAACCAATTCTGAATTAGAAGGCCAATCATGTACTTGGTTTCACCAACTGGTGAGGAGAAAGAGAAACAGAGCATGAAGAGGAAGAAGAAGAAATAGTGCCAAGGCGATCTTGCTAAAGCCAGAGGCCTCAGTCGAGGCCATCCAAGGGCTCCGGCAACGACTACCTTACATGTGAGACGATCCTCCAGGGAGCCCTTCCACTTCTGATGTCTCACTTAATTAATTAGGAGTACTTAAGTACCACTAATTTATTACTGCCTAATTTTCCTGTTGGAGTTAAACAAAACTTTAGTAGGACCCTATACTGAATCATGTACGTGTGTATGTTTGTCTATGGAGGTGAATCATGTGGTGGAGCAGGGAGGGAATATTATTAGTGTCATGACATAATAGTGCTATTGTTTTGCATGTCAATTTATTGCCATTGGTTCAATGAGGCAATGTTTTGCGTATTGTCCATCATGAATTTGATGCTACTGTTTGAGTAATATGCTAATGTCTTCCTATCCTTTCTCACTAAGCTAATGAAGGTTTCACCTTGTTCCTATGTAACACCCCGCATGTAACTTGCCATATTTGTAACTCCGACTCTTGCCATTTTCGGCTATGTGTTATGATATTCCCTCCGTGGTCGGGTTTTGTTTTTCGTTTTGCATTTTGTTCATGTCATGCATTTCATATCATGTCATCATGCGCATTGCATTTGCATACGTCTTCGTCTCATGCATCCGAGCATTTTCCCCGTTGTCCGTTTTGCAATCCGGCGCTCCTATCTCCTCCGGCGCACCCCTCTTGTTTTCTGTCGTGTGCGGGTGTCAAACTTTCTCGGAATGGACCGAGGCTTGTCAAGTGGCCTTATTATACCACCCGGAGACTACCGGTCAAGTTTCGTTCCATTTGGAGGTCGTTTGGTACTCCAACGGTTAACCGGACATCTGCAAAGTCCATTTGAGTGTCCAGCAAAAACCCCCTCAAAAACCAGCCCAAAACCCACCAAACTCTCTTCCATTCTCTAGGTCGTTCGATCACGATCGTGTGGGCGAAAACCGCACCTCATTTGGAGCCTCCTAGCTCCCTCTACCTATAAATATGTGGGCATCCCGAAATACCATTCTCAGTCCAAACCCTAGCTTCGTCCCTCCGCGCGCCGGACACGTCCGCCCGGCGCCGGACGAAATTCCCGCGAGTCCGCCGCCACCACGTGTCGCCGTCGCCCGCGCCGTACGCCGCGGCCCGCGCGCCCGCTGCCGCCCTCC